>NC_056726.1:1130728703-1131028703 GCF_019279795.1 Protopterus annectens
TACTAGGCTATTGGCCCTGAGGCCCTTATAAGCCTAGACAAGAGTTTAGCCCATGTTTAGACAAGTCAGCACCTGATGCCCCTGTCCAGCAGGGACACAGGGGGAACCCCAGGGGTATATTTTCTGTTTCCCATTCAGTTATTCAGGTTGCACTTAAAAAGGGGTAAACAGGTACTCTGCTTGACATGGAGAGGGAATCTATTCCATAGATGGGGGGACTCTGTGGGACACAAACTGTCCTGCCAACAAGTCCTGTTGATGTCACAGACCAGGTTGAGGTGGTGCATGAGAGTTTCTGGAGTGGAGCTTGACTTACGGATATGCAGCAGTCCCATCAAGGTGAGGTCCGTGATTGCCTTGTCTGCTAGTCAGAGGTTACCTCTGAGGACTCTGTATGAAACTGAGTAGAGAGATAGGGCTTTTAACACATCTGTGTATGGCAGATGCTTGAGGCCCTGGATTCTCCTGGTGAGGAACATATGTGGTCTCTCCAGCTGCTGCATGTGTTTTGCAAGGTACATTCTGAAAGAGATGTTGTACTCAATAATGGACCTTAAGAATAAAGTGATGTTATGACCTCCTTACCCCTGGATGAGATACCCTTACTTATAAGGTGGGCCGTGTAGAAGGCTTTCTGTACAATGGAAGCAACATGGTGGTCAAAAGTCAGGCTGTTATCAACCTGGGTGCCCAAGTCTCTCATGAGTGATAGTGTGATTAGGACATTGTTATTAATGTGATAATTTGTGGGGACGTCACTCTCCCCAAAGGGGATGATGATACATTTTTTGGTATTCATCTTGAGGCCATGTTTCTGGCACCAGTCATCTGTTTGAGTGAGACCGTTTTGACAAATGACTCATTGTTCTCAAAAGGTCAAATACAGAACACATCAACATACTAAATGTAGTGTGTTGTTTCAGTACCATAGTTAAGGCAGATTTGTTTGACTACAAAACTGAGTTTTTCATCACTTGACTCCAGATATTCTTTAATTAATCTTATTGAAAAATGTCTATCATTTTCAGAGTGTGACTAGTTGACCTTTACAATCTGGTAAGTTGAAAAGATGCATCACTTTTCTTCTCAGTGGTAATGCAGTACATATGCAACATATATGCATTGGCATTAAAGCAAATGTAATAAAAAGTCATATTTATTTATCCAAAAAAAATGAAGTGGACATTTTGTTCTCATATGATCCCAGAACATCAGAAATTCCTGTACTGACAAGGAAAAAGCCCAACTGACTGCAGTGTTGAACTGAATGTAAAAGCTACAGCATAAAATATCAGTTTTAGTCACAGTATGTGTCAGGAAATCCCTATATAACCACCTGCAATTACTAAGAATTGTCAAATAGTGATTGATAACCCCCCTCTATAATGTAAGCAATCACAGGACTGCCAGTGTGACAGTCTACCTACTTTCTATTTATTTGGTTTCTCCAAAACTTATCTGCAAACAGTTGGAATTACTTTAGAAATAAGCAAACTGCAAACGTTTCTGTCACGGGAAATATGTTAGTACAACATATCAAAACCAAATTAGCTGCTTCGCGATCACATGTTGATTATGACAACCCTTCTAAACATGTTTGGGAGTTTGCAAGTGCCAAGCGAGTGCGTATGACCAACTTTGAAGTGGTGTGGGTGGTCATATCAGATGCCAGGGAAGCATTAAGGCCATAACAGTTGATGTTACTGTTGCAAGATCAGCAAGGGCTCAAAGCCCTCCCATAGCTGCTTTGATGATAATCCCTCTATTTGGATTGTACTCTTACAGGGAATTACCCAGAGCAGGGATAATGAATGGGCAAAACTGGAGGGAGAAAGCAACCATCCATCCATTCATCCATCCATCCATCCATCCATCCATCCATCCATCCATCCATCCATCCACAATGTTTTTTACCTCATGTCTGTAGTGGTAATGGGGGTGTTATATCAACAGTGACAATCACCTAGAGCCAGTGTTCACACTATCAAGTGGCTAGCTCTACCATAGTGGTGTGAGAAAACAAACAGATAAAAAAATAATAACATAGAAGTAAGAACTATTACGGTGTGACTGATATATTGTTTCCTACTTCTAGCCATCAGATATGGAAAACAATTTTCTGAAGTGAAAGACTCACAATTTTAAAGTCCAGAATAGTGGAAAATAGAACATGTTTCCTGCAGTAAAACTGAATACTAGAACTTACTGTTTAAATTATTTTGCAGTGGACAAACTCAGTACTTACTCTGAGTAAATTCTATATACTAATGATGAGACTATTGGTTCTGTGGGTATGGGAAATTCCTCCAGATGCCACATCCTTGTGATTTGCATATATTCCCCCATAATCACTTTAATTGTCTTATAATTCTAAGAATCACAATTATAGTCTTCAGAATTATAATGAAAACTTAATGCAACCTTGATATGCTTTTCACTGTCACAGTCTGACAAGCTGCATTATATTTGGTTGCTCTAGGTTTTGAATGTATCATTTCATTTCAGTACCCAGAATATACTAGAGCTTTACCATTTGTGCAAAGAAAGGAAGCCACCATCAAATCTTAGGTGCACTATGTACTTCAGGGTTCAATTATTAATCTCAGGAACCTTTACTAGCAGATGTCAAAAATAACTGATGTATTACCTCCCACATGTAGGCACCAAATGCTGCCATTTACAGATGTTTCACTATAATAGACTGTCAAGTTAGGTTATTGAGAAACAGATACATTCCATTATAAAAAAATGCATGAAGGCAGGTAATGTACAGGATGGGGCCATTTCATTCACAAGTAGAATTATCAAGAAAACAGGTGAAACTGAGATGTCAGCATTATATGCTACCAATCATATAATATGGGAATGAGCAACATTATGTTAACTAGCCCTAAATACAAACAAGGATGGTGGAGCAATTTATAAATGTATAAAATTGCACAATTAATTGCTGACTGCAATGAGATTGCACAACAAAATTTCTTGATGAACAGGGATAGAGACCATATGTTGGAAGACATTTTCACAGCCAATGTCAGCAACAGGGAGTGCCGTCACCCAGTGTTGCTGAAGGATCCATCAAAGCCTAGCAATCCATTAGCTGCATACACGGATGTAGTTGGCTAATATCATTTGGATAGGGGCATCATATTAGGGTTGTTAGATGTGTCATCACATGCAATCTCATGGGATATGTGGAATACCAATCACTCTGAAAACTAATATATGTATCTCTGACTATTCCCTGTGTTCTCACTGCAGCAACCTTCCAGGAAACACAAGGGGAACATGTTGAGTGTATTTCAGGTGTCTGCTTCATGAGTTCTAGACCAGTTCCTTGTTGTGATGTTGTAGCATGTGGAGTAGCATATATGGTTAACATGATCTACAGAGATAAGAAACAACACTGTGAGGGCAGTCAACAAAATAAATAATTTTTCTGAAGTTTTGGGACCATAGACTGTAGCCACATCTGTATCAAGGCCTGATCTGGCTGACATTAACAACAATATGTCAACCAGAAGTTGGTGTACATCAGTATATCGACTGCCATCCAGGCAGTACCAATGATTCTCATGTCTGGCACATCTGACACACCTCCAACATATACCAGCAATTTCTGTGGGGTGACATCCAACAGGGACAGCTTACTGGTGAAACTGGATATGCCCTGGATCCATGGTTTATGACTGATTCAAAATCCACAGATGATGGATAAAACAGCATACAAATCCCCACTGTCACAGATTCAAACATCACTGAGCATGTATTTGGGCTAATGAAGGCCTGCTTCCACTACCTAGATTTCTTTGCTGGTGCTCTGTAGTGCGCTCTGAAGACCATTTTCAAGACATTTTTTCTCTGTACAATGTTGCTCAACATATTAGACCACAGCCTGCATTAAAAAACTTGCTAGCTGAGCAAACAACTTCAAGGGAAAGCCATGCAAGATAGAGGTTAGAGTAATATAAGGTCGCACTAGCAAATAGGCAGTGTCTGGTCCATAACCATGGGCCAGATTAAACAAAACAAAGATTAGGACTAATGTATGCAGTATTACACTGATGCTATTCTTTACAGTACATTGGCTGACCACACTGTTGATTAGATTTAAGTTACCCATATAACACAATATCCAAAACACAACTCTGACCCAAATAAACCACCGACTGTGATTTACAAAGAAGGCAACCATGTAAAACAAAATTACTTTATTTTCTAGCGCTTCGGTGTTTCCACCTTTAAGGAATATCAAACAATAAAAAGATACAAAGCATGTGCTCATATATATATATATATATATATATATAAAAAAAACACATTCAATTAACATCACACACCCACTAATTAAACAATGGATTTCCATCTTAAAGCAAGCATTTCCAATTTAACTCATTGTTTAGACCAGTAGGTGTCATAGTTTTATACTTTGCAGTATCTAATTCTTCTCTTGTTAATGAATCTGACGATAGTTTCTTTTCTTGTAATGAAGATGCCGAAGAAAGTTTTGTAGGTATTAATGATGGCAATATTTCTTCTAATGCGTATTGCAAGATTAATGTTTCATTCCTACCAATGTTTAGTAAATTTATGCCACCTTTTGTTAATCAACGTATTGCACAATTTGGTTCCATGATAGGGTTTGGATGTGAAAACATCTGTGATAATATATTATTAAATAAGAATAGAGTGTCTTATAATTTAACTCTGAAGGAATGGCAAGCATTGAGAGTACTAAGTGATAGAAAGGATATAGTTATTAAACCTTCAGATAAAGGGAATAAAATAGTTATTATGAATGCATTACAATATCATAATATGTGCATGGGACACTTGGAGAATACTGAGGTATATGAAAAATGTAACAAAAGCAAATATGAACAAGCAGTGATTGAGTTTGAAAAAATGTTGGATAGGAGTGTTAGGTTAGGATACTTCAATGAAAAAGGTGTTATGGATAGACTATTTAATCAGAAAAGTGAAATAGCCATCTTTTTCTGTCTGCCCAAAACACATAAAAGTTTGGTTAAACCTCTGGGGAGACCTATGATTTCTGTTTGTAATTATTTTTTGCATAACATTGGTTTAGTAATACATGCAATACTATTACCCTTTGTCGTTAAATCCCCTGTTTATATAAAAGATAGTGTGGATTTTTTACATAAAATTTCTCCGATAGTATGGAATAAGAACAGGTACTGGTTGGTAACTGACGTTAAAAGCTTATATACCTCTATTCAACACACAGATGGTTTGGAGGCGATAAGGTATTTTTTTTGGCGATAGCCCTTTAGCTTGTTTTGTAACCAACATGGTAGATTTTTGTTTAAAAAATAATTATTTTTATTTTGATAATATGTTATATAGACAGAAACAGGGTACAGCAATGGGGGTAGGTTTTCCCCCATGTATGCAAACCTTTTTATGACTTTTTTTGAAAAAAGGTTTTTATTTAATTTGGATTTTATGAGGAAATATGTACATTTCTATTTTCATTACATCGATGATTTAATATTCATTTGTGAAGGGGGCGAAGAAGAAGTGGACAGCATCATATCAGCTATGCATAGGAACCCTTTCGGTCTAGCATTTGATGGACTTCAGAAAGGGAATAGGGCAGTGTATTTAGACCTCATTTTGGAGGGCATGGAGAATGGGAACATCTCGGCCAATATTCATAGGAAATTTATGGACGGTAATCAGTATTTACATGCCTCAAGTTGTCATCCTCCCCATGTGTTGGAAGCTTTACCTTATGGCGAACTAGTACGTGTTTCTAGGTTATGGAGTGAGAAGAATGAGTTAATAAAGGAGATGGAAAAAACAAATGATATGTTTTTACAAAGGCGTTATGATCCAGGCATTTTGAAACAGGCCCAAATCAGATTAAGGAATGAGATAGATATGGATAGGGATGAAAATGGATTTAGAGGAAGGAATAAGTATCAGATTAGAAGAACTAATGAATGAAATAGAGAAAAGAGAGATGCAATTTATTACATATCTATGTATAATGTAAAAAGTGATGAAGTGAAAGTTCTGATAGAATATTACTGTAAATATCTGTTAGAAGACAGAGTTTTGGCTAATATTTTTCCTAATAAACCATTTTTTTCTTATAAAAGGGGTAGGAACTTGAAGGACATGGTTGTTCATGGGAAATTTCATATGCCAAAAGTAGATATATCAAGGACAAGTTTAATTTGGGGCACAGTATGCTGCAATAGATGCAGTATTTGTGCGAATATTGTTAATACATTTAATAATATAAATGTGATTAAATTTGAACCTAGAGACACATATACGTGTAGAAGTAAAGGGGTAATATATGCACTTAGATGTCCATGTGGACTTTATTATATAGGAGAAACTAAGAGAGAATTCCATGTTAGATTCATGGAACATGTTAGGGATGTTAAAAACAAAAGAGAAGATAAAATAATTGCTTCACACTTTAGGATGTTTCACAACAGCGATGTGACTTTGTTACAAGGTACTGTTTTAGAAACTATGAAATGTTTAGGTAATGATGAGAATGTATTAAAACAAAAGTTATTATATAAAGAGAGCATTTTCATTTTAAAGTATAAAACTATGACACCTACTGGTCTAAACAATGAGTTAAATTGGAAGTGTTTGCTTTAAGATGGAAATCCATTGTTTAATTAGTGGGTGTGTGATGTTAATTGAATGTGTTTTTTATATATATGAGCACATGCTTTGTATCTTTTTATTGTTTGATATTCCTTGAAGGTGGAAACACCGAAGTGCTAGAAAATAAAGTAATTTTGTTTTACATGGTTGCCTTCTTTGTAAATCACAGTTGGTGGTTTATTTGGGTCAGAGATGTGTTTTGGATTTTGTGAAGGAGAGGAGAGCTTGTTGTCTATACCCATATAACACAGCTGTAAGGGTAGAGAACAGTAGTCACCATATACACAGGAAGGGAAAGGCAGAGGGACAGGGATCAGAAATAGGTGTAGAGGTGAGGTGTGGTTTTCTAAGGAAGGAGAGCATGTGATATAGCCAAGGGGTGGGGGGGGGTCTAGGTATGCTGTGTAGGGGATGCTTTCTGAGAAGGCAGTTTCTGTAGATGTGGCTGTGACTGTAGTATGTTTATGCATGTGTGATAGGTTTTTTTGTACCTCAAGTGGGAAGGATGCAGACCATGGATGTCCCTGACAATTGGAGGTCTCCACACAAAGAAAAGTACTGGCAACAACAGGTGCAGTCAAGGATGAATGTAAGCACAAGACTGAAACCAACTGTCCTTTGCATGTCCCTGACTACTTAATGCTGCAGATCTTCTGAGGCATCCACACAGTGCTTCATAAGGTTTCTCACTGGTTTGTTGGTTAGAAGAGATAGCAATATCTGGTAGGACCTGCTCAGCCTGTGGACTATACCTCCAGCTGAGACACATGAGTGAAAGACATCAGACAGGCATGAACTATGACATATTGAGGCAGTGTAGGCAACCATATGCCTGCAAATTTTCAATGACACTCTCAATTTCTTGAATGCTTTCATGTATCTCAGAAGCTGTGTAGGTCACCCATCATTTCTGCCATGGTGGTGACAGCATCTGTCTATGTCTGGATGGCAGTCTTTCACATAAGTTGTGTAATGCCCAATATGGCATCCACCTCATGCAATAACCATGAGTGATGGTAGCGATGGCAATTGACCTACTTTTCTCAGCCCCTGACCCCATGATCTGTGGAGAGACCATTTCTCACTGCAGGTACCAGAGAAAGGGATGATCACACATTAGGAGTAGATGTGCTGGGCATCACCTGTTGTTCAAAAGATTCTATTGAGGTAGGGCCAGATTCTACAGGCAACAGAGTTGTGCCATTGTATGTGTGTAGTAGTCTGCCTTCCAAGCCACCAAAAGTTATCAAAGCCCCATCTGCATGAACTCCTCCATTTCTGCCAGGGTGGTTTACAATGGCAGACCCCTGCCTGTTGCCATTCTGTCACAGGCAGTTACATGGACCATGATGGACTGCAGTGTTACAGCCACCAACAGATCTCTACCACCAGACCATGGCACACATCATCATGGAATGTCCAACTGCTTTTATCTTTCTCTAGTGTCCACCATCCATGTCCACTGAGGTCCTGCAATAACACTTCTGTCTCTGCCTGGGAGAACTTCTCTAGGTACTTTTTTTCCTTTGTCTCCATATTGCAGTCTGTAATTGTAAAGACAGAGCTATGATCAGTGAGTGGAAATAACATATTTGCAACACCTGCTGTGGTGTGTACACAGCCTATGGAAGCTTTAACCTCATTAGGTGCAGCCCATAGAATACTTCACTATCATAGGACATGTCTCCAGAGTGTAAAATTAGGGAGAACAGGGATGGACCATGCTGCGATATACTCCCTCTCAGCAGCCTGTGCGCAGATATCATGTGCTCAGTATATTTACAGCAACCCTTTTTCTGTAATACAGGGGGCACTCCTGTCCTACCTCACATTGTCCACTACATTCCATACATAATACAAATATATAGAGAATCTGCATCGCCACATTGTCTTGGTTGCCATGCTGCAACACACTGGTACTACTGCACTTCACATGGTCCCACAGCCACTATCTACATGTGCCACTGGCATCTACATTGCAGTTCCATTTCCAAGCATCAATCATTGCCGTCTAGCCAGAGCTCTTCTCATACTTGTCTGTGGCTGGATATCGAGCCCCAGAAAAGCCTACTTTTATGTAGTTTATCCTCGCATCTGCATAAGTCCTGCATTCCCTTGCCTCATCATGTTAGAACTTTCTGTAATAGGTAAAGTACCATAGAAATGTACTGCAGAGCTGCATCACACACTTTCCTGGGACCACCACCCCATGTCAATAGGTGGATGAGGAGCAACATCTCTTCAACAACACAGAATAGTACTACTGCTAATCACACATTCTCTCATATTTTAGTGTTTTATGTTCTCTTACCAAAACATTTGTAGTCTGGTCTTATCTCTACTGAGTAACTGTGTAATATTTACTACTATCCAGCTGTCTTCAGCATATTTTAGTAATGGGATGAACACTGTAATAGATATGACTGTGTTTGTCATGCAATGTCTTGAAGTACAGCAATTATGTTAATAAGGTAAACACGGAATAATCAATCACTCCTTTAATGCAATGTGCACCAGTCCTGGATTGTGCAATGAGGCTTGTGGCTGACTCTGCAAACACATGCATGACTACAAAGTACAATGCATATGCACAGGCAGGCCCATGAGCTTTACTTGGCTTTGGGTTTATTAATCAGCCTCAAGAGCCTTAAGGTGACTATGGCGCAGACATGGACAGAGATGTGGGCTGTGCACTCTACCTACATTTTGGTCAGCATGTCTTTCACCACTCAAACACAACCTTGCACAGTTTTCATTAATGCACAGTTACAAAGTGACACTGGGTCCATTGTACTCTACTGATGCCAATCAATGCACTTGACATGATACGCATAACATGAGCAAATGTGAATCTGATACTGTTTTCTTCCAGATTGTGACCTGTTTAGAGACCATAACTTCTGAGGGTTATGAGTGTGGAATGGTTCCTGTCTGGTGTACAAAGGAGGCTGAAATCTTATTGTACCTCTTATTGTAGCACTTGCTTTAACTGGTTTCATTATATTGTGAAAAATGTCTGTGCTATTTATTGTTTTCTACACTTCTTTAAAGTTTAAATGTTGCATCTTCTAAGTGCTGTAAGGGCTGTTGTTCTGCATTTAAATACATTGTATCTAGTGATTTTTAGCTAGTACTAGGCATCTGTTTATGGACTTGGGCTCCAAACCCGTCCTTTTCTGACTGTATAAACAAAAATCGTAACAATAACTCTCTTTCCTCTGCACTATTTATTGACCTTTCAAAAGCCTTTGATATGGTTAACCATCACATGCTTATTGATGTACTAAAAGCCCAATCACTGGACCCCCAAGCAGAACGCTGGTTTAAATCTTATTTAGAAAATAGACAGCAAGCAGTGCTTTGGGATAAAAAATCTTTCTGCACTCCTCCCTGTGATTATATGAGTACCACAGGGCTCTATTTTAGGCCTGATTCTCTTTTCACTGTTTATTAATGATCTAAATGCAAAATTCCTCAAGCCACCTGCATACAATATGCAGATGACTCTACTTTAATATGTTCAGCCAAGTCCATAACCTCACTCCAGACCCACACCCAGACAGTATTTAACACTGTTGAAAATTGGTTCATGCAACACTGCCTCCTGCTGAACCCCAAGAAAAACAAAATTATTGCTGTTTGCTCCTACTCAAAAGTCATCACAACTTCACTTCACAGTAACTTCTAACAATGGAACTAATATATCCCCTGACACTACAACTCATCTCCTGGGAATAACAATTGACAACAACCTTAGCTATGATGACCATATTAATACTACTATAAAGTCTGTCAACAAAAAACTAGGCACCCTTTATAAAATCAAACCCTTCCTTATCCCTTTAGCCAGAACCACTATTGCCCAAACCCACTTGATCTCTACCCTGTTCTATGCTTCTGCAATATATACCAATCTTTCTAAAAAACAACCTTTCCAAACTTTCAACCAGTTACAATAACATAGCCCGATTTGCCACTGGCACCCCCTTTAGAACTCACCACTGTCACAACCTAAAACAACTGGGAAGGTTAGAACTGCAGAACCAACTACTTTGTCAACAACTTCTTATCACCCAAAAGATCCTTTACCACCCTAATAATACCCCTATCCTCACTAATATGATTACCCCCTATAAAAATCTTGCAACACTATGCTCAGCTAATAAGTTTCTAGTTTCCACTATTAAATCCAACAACAAAGCTGGGGATTCACTTTTCACCAACACAGTGGGAAAAACCTGGAACCAGCTTCCTATTGAACTTTCTACTCTTGCTTCCACACTGCTTTTTAAAAAAACATTTTAAAGAATATCTTAAAACTCACTGGCTTTGTCCCTGCTCTAACCCTGACTGATATCTCATTTCCCATTCTTGATCTCCCAATGCTTCTTTACTCCACTGTTCTATATTGCCTACCTGTAATAAAGATTTCTTCAAAAAAAAAAAAAAAAATTTGGAATCTCCATATATTTTTTTTTAGCTCTCAAATGTTGTTTGTTTGTTCTCTCTATTTGATCTTGGCTTAAACACACTAAAGAACTCTGTACAAGTTTATCATACCTACAATTTAAAGAATGTACTATAACTCATTTTACTATTGATATATATTGTATGTTTTGTCACTGCCGATGTTTGGAGCTTTTCTCCCCGGGTCTCTACTGAAAATGGATATATATCCAGTTAGACTAGCCCGGTCAACAAATGTAAAATAAATAAAAATAAAAAATAAAATTTTACATTAAGAGGATAAAAGTCTACACTCTTATGACAGGATAGGGCTGATTTCACCCATATGACTTGGGAATTGCTGCTAGAAAATTCATTGCATGCTTACCTAATTTGCCTTAGGGCATAGTTAGTGTAAAACTTGATTTTTTCTGATCATATATAAGCCTTGTGTTTGCGCAAAGCTGTTCTTCATACAGCAGTGGTTAGTAGTGCCTTGTGTATATGCAATCATCAGAATCTGCAATTTTTGTATAAAAACTACCTCAGAACTTTACATCAATCCTGCTCTACTCATGAGGCAGCTAGTTTGTATATTGAGTAGCATAAACACATTTAGTTGGGACTATTTAGGTCTATATTAAATTATTAAAGCAGCCAGGACTATCACTGCTCAAAGAGCATTTGATTTGTGAGCTAGGAAGCTTCACTGAATAGGTTAGCTGTAGATTACACCAGAGTAAGCACCCATCCCTTGTCCACATTAAGACATACAATCATGGATAGGCACTTTCTTACTATGTCTGTATCTAGGTTGGAGGAAATGGGCACCCTGATGCAATGCAGCAAGTGCCTTATGCACACTGGCAATACTTAATTCTCGGACAGGCAAATACAGTACATGAAGGATGTAGTTACACAATGACCACACACACACACACACACACACACACACACACACACACACACACACACACACACACACACACACACACACACACATACACACACATGCCTCAACAACACACAACACACACACACACACACACACACACACACACACACACACACACACACACAAACACACACCAATCAGTGCACCCACATAGGACCAGACACATAGATCCACATATGCGGAAGTGCTCACATGTAACTTACCCAAACCTCATTATAGTAAACATTAATGAGATTTGCATTTACTTTTGTGTTTCTCATTTCATTGATGCCCTTTTTCTTGTTTTTTGATGTTTTGTTTCTGTCCATTTATGTTCCTATTTTATGTGCCATTTGACACATTAGTGTATGTGCTACAGCAGCAGCAGCCACCTCACCAATCACCTGCCCTGCCATCACCTGTTGAGGACCAGCTGTCATCCAGGCCAGCATCTCTTCAGGATAATGTAGTTCATTCAGCAGAATGTGACCTGGAGAGTTCCCTAGAGCTCATTGGTGGTCTGTCTCATCTGGGAGGCATGGGCTCACCAATTGAAGGGATCACTAGTGGGTCACTATATGTTACCTGGCAGGAAGTTGAATTATTTATGACAGTCCTGGTAGACTGGTAGGTGGAAACCCACCTAAAGCACATCCTTGTGTGACCTGCCATCCACCAGTGACCGGGCCCAACAATGATGGCAGCCATGTTCATCTGTTCATAGAAAGTACTAGGTGGTACTAGGTTAGCTGCTCTTGCTAGCTGCTCAGTCCACCCAATAACCCTTTTGTTGCTTGAATTAACCTGTCCAGTCCTGTTTGTTGCTAGATTGGCCTTACCCATCCCATGGTTGATTATATATTACTCCAAGTGAGAATAACTAGGATCATCCATAGAAAATGTCAGGGGACTCATAAGTGGGGTAAAACATTTAGTAGCTGCCTCTGTCCATTAGTATTACAGGGGGCACTCCTGAGATACATTTTCTACTACCCATCCATAGATCCAAGTTACAAATGAATATGGACAGGGTTGAGCTTTGTTTTATCTGGCTGAGGAGTCTGTTCCAGACCAGTGTTATCCTCTGCAAGTTACACCTGTCCCATCAGAATATTTTGTTGATGTGGCAAAAGAGTTTTAGATTCCTAGACTGAGTAGTCCTGATTCCATTGTACTTGCTGATGTTCAGTAGGTCCATCAGTTTTAGGTCAGAGGATGCATTATTTGCCAGATACAGGTCACCTCTTAGCAAAATATAGGATTCCAAGTATAGTGATATGGCCTTGAGTCAGTCAATGTAGGACCTCGTATCCTTTTAGTAAAGTATCTGTGTGGGCATTCAGCTGTTGCATGCGTGTGGACAGATACATGCCAAAGGGGGCATTATATCCAATGACTGGCCTAATGAAGCCTAAGTACCATGTTCAGTCATAGCCTCACCTCAGGCTTTGTGCCCACTGATTGGCGCACCGAGACGGTTATCCCACTCCACAAAGGGGTAGCCACAACGGACCCCAGGAACTAATACCCCATTAGCCTGATGAGCCTGGTCTGCAAGGCCATGGAACGTATCATCATGGAACTCATAAACAAAGACATTAGTAATCTCCAAACTCTGGACACTACCCAGTTCAGATTTGTAAAAGGCAGATAATGTCTCCTAAACCTGATTGACTTCTTTGAAGCAGTCACCAAAGCCAGAGATGAGGGTAAGGTGGTTCATACAGCTTATCTAGATCTCTCCAAGGCTTTTGACACCATTCCCCACTCTGGAATTATAGATAAGCTCACTAAACTAGGTATAAATCCCTATGTCACAAGATGGGTTGCCAACTGGCTCATGGACAGAACCCACACTGTGAAAGTAGCAGACTCCAAATCCGACTTCAGACCAGTGACAAGTGGAGTACCACAGGGTTCAGTCCTGGGTCCTCTCCTGTTTGGTATCTACTTCTCTGAAGTACAGGCTAACACAGAAGGTCTTTGGCTAACAAAGTTTGCAGATGACTGCAAACTAGGAGCCATAATTGAAACTCCTAACAATGTGGACATACTACAAAAGGGCCTCACTGAGACAGATGCCTGGTGTCAAAGCCATGGCCTGAAGCTCAATGCCAAAAAGTGTATTGTCATCCCCTTTGGTAAAAACTCTGTACCCATGAACTACCACATATCTGGTAGTTTACTTAATGCTGAAAACGTGATGAGACCTTAGGACACAGGTGGACAGTAGTCTCTCCTTTGAGAATCACATCACCACAGTGGTCAGGAAATCCTTCTATGTGGCTCACCTCATAACAAAAGGTTTCTCATCCAGAAAAAAAGAGGTCATTGTTCCCCTCTACTCATCACTCATTAGACCCATTATAGAGTACAACGATCCTTTTGGTATATACCTCACAAGACATCTACAACAACTGGAAAGGCCACAGAAATACCTCGCAAAGAGGATTACTGGCCTCAAACAGATGCCCTATGCAGACCATCTCAAAAAAACTCCAGCTTTACTCCGTCGCATATCGCCTACTCAGAGGTGATCTCTGCCTAACATACAAAGCTATGTCAAACCCAGAGCTGTTGGACATGCTCCACTTAAAGAAATCCCAATCCCTCCAAGCTACACACTCTAAGGACCTAAACCTTATCACCACAATAAAAAGAACATGCTGGAGGTATAGATTCCTGTCCCAGAGACTTCCCATACTCTGGAACAGACTAACTATCTATGTCAAGCAGAGCTCCTCATTAGCCCTCTTCAAGACAAATCTTGATGATTGGATGGAAGATAGGAAATTCACCCCGGGGACCACTTCTGTGGCTCTGCTCGATAAGGGCACAGGAAAATAATTTTCTTGGGTGGTGAAAGCCAGGGTACATTTTTGGCTAGGCTTATATAGGCCCTAGGGCCAATAGCCTAGTACCCTCCTAGGAACCTATGAACCTATAAAGGAGGATATAAAATGACTTTCTTTTGACAGTGGAAACAAGTTGTTTAAAAGTTAGGTCACTGTCCACATAAGTTTCCAAATCCTGAGCAACTGGGTTAACTCTTACAAGCAAATTTTCAATGTGGTAGTTTCTTGGGGCAGACAACTTCCCAAAGGATATGATAATGCATATCTTGGTATTTAGTTTCCGTCTATGATTCTGGCACCAGTTATTTGTTAGGGGTAAACCTTCCTGCAGGTTGGATAAGTAATTTGGGGATTCAGTGACTGTTCCTAGCTTGCAGTCATCTGCAAAAATCCTTTGGTATTTGCTTTTATTTCAGAGAAATAGAAGACAAAGTGGAGAGGTCCCAGCCCAAAACCTTGGGCCACTCCACTAGTGATAGATCTGTTTGTGGTGAAACCGTCCCCTATTCTGATCTCCTACATCCTATCTGTGAGCTGCTTGGCAATGCAGAGGGTGACACTGTGGTTTATTCTCAGTTAGTTACAATTTCTACTATGCCTGAATGGGGAATTGTGTCAAAAGCTTTGACCTGGTAGAGGTATGCAGTGTACCATTTTACCTTCATCCATTGTTGTGCTGTCCTTTTAAAAAAAAAGTCCACCAAAATGAGCAAGCATGACTTGCCCTTGATGAATCCAAATTGAGACAGGTCCAGTGTTTTCAGGTTCCCTATGCCCTTACTGATTTGTTACGCTGTTAAGTCTTTCATCATCTTGCATATGAGGCTGGTCAGACTTATGGGTCTATATTTTCCTGAATCTGTGACAGCGCCTCCCTTTTTCAGGCTGTTTTCTCTTTGCTTGGTACAAACCTGTGTGGAGGCTGATACTGAACAGTTTTGTTAGGGGGCTGGCTAAATTGTGCTTGATGCTATTTGAGATACATCCAGGGATATTGTCAGGAAATATTGATGCAGTATTTTTAGATTTTGATAGTGCTTTTAGCAATTGATCTTGTATGATAGCTAGATGCAAGTCTGTTTAAGGTATATCTTGTGGAATAGACAGAAGGGAGAAGGCTATAAAGCTTTAATTGAAATTATGAAGCAGTAGGTTCACTATATCTTGAGCCTTATTGTAGCTAACATTGTCCACAATCAGCTCAGAGCATTGCTATGTTGTGCTTCATAGATCATGAACATAACTAAAAAGTCATTGTGATTGGCTTTGGCTTAAACCATGTCTTAGTCTCTGCACAGAATTCTGCATGGTCCTGGGTGAGGAGGGCTTGTGGAGAGCGGACGTTCTTTTTTAGGCTCATAGCATTGGTTATTAGTCTTCATATTTTCCTTTGCTTGCTTCATTATGTTGGCAGTTGTAGCAGGTTGGCATTGCATACAAAAGGCATTATGGGTGCACAGTGTCTTTGTCAATAATTGAACCCCTTGAGGAGACAGATGCAGGCTATCCCTAAAGCAGCATGGTCTGTCTATCTATTATATCCTCCCAAGCTGAGAAATATTTGATTGCTTTCAAATGACACCAAAAACTAAGCCAATTATTAAAGTCAATACTTTTTACTCATGTTGTGGCATCATCCTTGTAAAAGATAGGATGCTTCTCAGTGCTAGGTTCATATCTGTTTGGGACACATAGTCAGAGAGCTCCATCATGGCTATTTTCATTTTGTCCAGTGAGGTACATTTCAAGTCACTGACACCCACATGTAATATGATAGAGGCATACTGATACTTGTGCAATGACTTGAATGTTGTGTGTGATATGATGGGTCCTGACACGACATAATTAACTAATCATCACTCTTTGTTGATCAGCCTAGTAAGAGGTACATATGTATGCCTTACAATGGATCACGTGTAACTATAATATTTGGTTGGGTAGATGTCTGTCTTATGGGCTCAGTATCCATGACTGTGGGACTCCTTGTGCTATGCGAGGAGGTAGAATTCACTTGCTGAGTGTGCTTTGTGGATACATGTATATTGTCAAAGAATTTTTTATCATGATCTAAATCTTCCAATGCATTATATGTTCTTTTATATTTTTCTTTCTCTACTTTTCTCATATCATATTGCCACGGGAAAAAAACATTTTTATATTTTTCCATAAATATCATCCACCATTAAGACCAATTTTTATAAAATGTTCTTATAGTAATATTATCTTTCTATAACTTTACTACTAATATCTTCCTTTCTTTATTCTATACTTTCTCATTTATGCTTTTTATTTCTTGACCTATTTTGCATATTCTTTTTTTCTTTATCTTTGTCCAAATTCCAAGATGATCAGAAAATTCTGCTTCAACTATCCCTTTGTCCTATAACTAAACCTTCTGATACTGTAAAATAATCTATTTCAGTTCTATACTTACCCATCTTGTATGTCCATCATTTTTTGTCCCAAAATTTTGACGTACCACAGCTTCTAACTTCTAACTTTATTCTTATATAATTTCCTTTCTGTTTTTGTTTGCCTTAAGTATAATAATAATGAAAAAATCATATTTATCTTTACAGAGTCTAAAATCTGATGAAATAAGCTATCCCTTTCTTTGCAATTAGTATAATCATACAATGTTATAATTCTCTGTTCTTGTTCTTTCCATTTTAAATCTAAAATGGTTAATCTTCCAATTTTGTTTTCTAAAATTACATCTAATATTTTTTACTGTATTTCTGAAGAATACATCTATTCCAGTATATCTCTCATTTCCCAAATTCCAGATTACCTTTCCTCCCCATAGTTTCTATGTTTGTAATTGTTCTTTATTTGTTAAAAATGTTGTGTCTTCTAATATAATTGCATCTATATCACATGTATTACACCACTCCAAAACCCCTGTTCTTCTTATTATATTCTTAATACTATTCACATTTATAGAAATCACTCTAAATTTTTCATTTTCCCTTAGATTCAGGATTTCATAAGTTCATAGCTAATTACTAGGCTAGCTTTCTTCCTAGGTAATTCTAAGCCAAGTCAATTCCCTCCCACTCCAAAAGGTGAGAATCAAATACTGTACCTGGTGTCTGTGAGGCAAACACCTTAACCATTATATCAGCCCCAGTCATTAATTATTTCCCATTCATCTCTTTTATTTTTTTATTTTGTACTTATCCCTTTAAATTTTAATTTCTGTCTTTTACCCTTTAACCAATAGAATTAATTTTTTTCTTTCACTACCTCCCAATGTATGTGTTCTTTAGCACTTATTTCACAACCGTCTTTTATGTCCTCTTTATTATTTTTTCTAATCTATCTATTTCAACTTCTAAAAAAATCTTCTACTTATTCATTTTCTTCTCTTTCTGTTTTCCTTACTTTTATTTTCATTTATGAAATGTATTCATAAATGTCCAAGTATGTTACATTTATAGGTTCATATGTTCATAGGTAGGTACTAGGCTATCGGCCCAAGGGCCTAAGTAAGCCTAGTCAACAAGGTTCCCTGGCTTACGCTACACAAGAAAGTTATTTTCCTATGCCACTGTTGAGCAGAGCCACAGAAGTGATCCCCGGGATGTATTTCCTATCTCCCATCCAATCATCAAGATTTTTCTTGAAGAGTGCTAATGAAGAACTTTGCTTGACATAGAGGGGTAGCTTGTTCCAGAGTATAGGAAGTCTATGGGACAGGAATCTATCCCTCCAGCAGGTCCTGTTTATTGTGGAGACAAGGTTTAGATCCCTAGACCGTGTAGCTCAGAGGGATTGGGATTTCTTTAGGTGTAGCATGTCCAACAGCTCTGGGTTTGACATAGCTTTATATGTTAGGCAGAGATCAGCTTGGAGTAGGCAATATGCTACAGAGTAAAGCTGGAGTTTTTTGAGATGGTCAGTGTAGGGCATTTGTTTGAGGCCAGTAATCCTCTTTGTGAGGTATTTCTGTGACCTTTCCAGCTGCTGCAGATATCTTGTGAGGTACATTCCAAAAGGGGCGTTGTACTCTATAATGGGTCTAATGAGTGTTGAGTAGAGGGGGACAATGACCTCTTTTTTCCTGGATGAGAACCCTTTTATGATGAGATGTACCATGTAGAAGGACTTCCTGACTACTGTGGCGATGTGACTATCAAAGGAGAGACTACTGTCCATCTGGGTCCTAAGGTCTCTTATCACACATTTGGTGTTAAGTAGATTGCTGCCTATGTGGTAGTTCATGGGTACAGAGTTTTTACCAAAGGGGATGGCACTGCACTTTTTGGCATTGAGCTTGAGGCCATGGCTCTGACACCAGGCATCTATCTCAGCGAGGCCCTTCTGTAGGATGTCCACATCATTTGGGGACTTGACTATGGCTCCTAGTTTGCAGTCATCTGCGAACTTCATTAGCCAGAGGCCTTCTGTGTTAGCCTGTACTTCAGAGAAGTAGATACCAAACAGGAGAGGTCCCAGGACGGAACCCTGTGGTACTCTACTTGTCACTGCTTTGAGGTCAGATTTGGAGTGTGCAAGTTTTACAGTGTGGGTTCTGTTAGTGAGCCAGTTGGCAACCCATCTTCTGATGTATGGATTTATACGTAGTTTAGTGAGCTATAATTCTAGAATGGGGGATGGTGTCGAAAGCCTTGGAGAGGTCAAGATAGGCTGTGTGAACCACCTTACCCTCATCTACGGCTTTGGTGACTGCCTCAAAGAAGTCGATCAGGTTCAGGATGCATGATCTGCCTTTCACAAACCTGAACTGGGTGGTATCCAGAGTTTGGAGGTTACCAATGTCTTTGCTTATGAGTTCCATGATGATACATTCCATGGCCTTGCAGACCAGGCTCGTCAGGCTAATAGGGCGATAGTTCCTGGGATCAGTGGTGGCTCCCCTTTGTGGAGTGGGATAACTGTTGCTCTGCGCCATTCAGTGGGCACAAAGCCTGATGTGAGGCTATTATTGAACACGGTGCTTAGGTGGGGAGCCAGTTTGTTCTGAAGTTTGTGTAATACGCAGCCTGGGATGTTGTCCAGCCCCATGGATGCTGCGTTTTTGGCTTTAGAGAGTGCAGCTTTTACCTGCGTAGTTGTGATTACAGGGACTCTGCATTCTTCCTGTATAGATATGGGCCCTTTAGGGGGTGAGGGTGGGTAAAGTTAGCACTGAACCTATCTGCCAGGATGTTGGCAATATCAGTTGGTTCTGTAATTTTCATGCTGTTGTGCTGTAACTCAGAGCAGAGCTGGGTCTTGCCATCAAGATTCTTGACATAGCTATAGAATGCTTTGTGGTTGTCCTTAGAATTAGTGGTGATTTTGTTTTTGTAGCTAGCTTTGGAGGATCTTATAAGGGATCTCAGCTTCTTACTGAGGCTGACCAGGGTGCTCCTCCACTCATGGGATTTTTCTCTCTTTTGCAACAGTTTCTTCCTTCTGTTGTACAGTTTGTTTATGGCAGGTGACCACCAGATTGTCTTCCTTTTCTTGGAGGATAGCATCTTGGTTCTGTTTTGGATAGCACGATCCATGCACTCGTGTAAGTGCTTATAGAGTTCATTTGTGTAGGATTCAGCAGTTGTAACTGTATTGTCCATCTGCATGGGTGTCATGAAGTTCATCACTTCTGTCTTAAGAAGCATGAAGTTGGGTTTGGAGAAATTTTTACTGTGGTTTCCTTAATGGGGGTGGGGGTGGGGGTGGGATGTGGATATCAAGGGTGATTAGCTTATGGTCGGATCGGACCAACGAGGAGCTGACTTCAGGTGTGGAACACCGGTCACTTATGTTGGTAATGACTAGGTCTAGGATATTGTTGATCCCGGTGGGGGTGTGGATAAGTTGATCCAGGGCATTGGAGTTTATGAATTCCAGAAAGCGTTGAGCTAAGGAGTTGGTACACGAGTAGTTTTCCCAATTAATGGTGGGGTAGTTGAAGTCGCCCATTATTAGGGTGTTTGGTTGAACCCTAATATTTTCCAGTACATCGAGAAAAGAGGAGTGGGAATCCTGGGGCATGGTGGGGGATCTGTAGCAAGCTACAATTTGGATTTCAGTTTTGCCCAGAGTTAGTTGCACTTGGATAACATCAGATGCATTATGCTGATCAACTAGCCTGGAGGTGTGGATATCCTTAATGAATATGGACACACCTCCGCCTTTGGTGTTTTGGTCCAGGTTACATGGCCGAAAAGTGTGGTATGAGTTATAGCCTGGTAGTGCAGGGATGCTCTCTGAAGACTTGAACCCTGTCTCAGTCACTGCACAGATATCGATGTTCTCCATTTTAAGGAGTGCCTCGAGTGAGTGCATTTTGAGATTTAGACTTCTAGCATTGAGTAGCATTACCCTCAGTTTTTGCTTGCTTGTTTCTGTTACAGTGGTGAATTTGTCATTTCAACCTTGCCTAAAAATGGCACTATAGGGGCGGCAAGAGCCTTAGCCAGTATCCGGAATCCCAGGGGTGACAGGTGCAGGCCATCTGTGGCAAAGCATCGTGGTCTGTTGACCATGTCATCCCAAGCAGACAGGTACTGGATCCCCTTAGAATGACACCAGAAGCTTAGACAATTGTTGAAGTCAATCATTTTGTCCTTGTACTGCGGTATCATTCTGGGCAATGGCAGAATGCTACTCAAGGCTAGGGTCATACCTGCCTGGACTACAAGATCGGAGAGCTCTTCCATGTCTCTTTTCATGCAGGCCAGGGAGTTTCATCTCAGGTCATTCACACCAACATGGACAATGACAGAGTCATATTTGTACTTGCTGTGGAGTGACCTCAGTGCGTGGGTTATGTGGTGGATCCTGGCACCCGACAAGCAGCTGACAGTAACCTTCTCTTTGTTTAGCCTGGTGAGTGGGACATCAGTGTGCCTGACTATAGAGTCACCTATGACTAGTGTGTTGGGTATGTTGTTTTGCCTTATTGGCTGTGGTTGAGTGGCACACTGAGTCTGTGGGCTGTACATCATTTGGGTTGTATTGGGGATGGATGTTGCTTACGTTTCTGCTTTGGAGGTCTCTCTTGCTTAGACAGATTGATATTGAGAGCCTCTGTGAATGTTTTTGTGTTGCTATGTGTGGATTTTGGTGGTGTAGATTTAGTAAGACTATGTGATGAGTGTGGTGTGGTGCAAATGTTTACCTTCTCCTCTTGACTGTCAAGTTCAGTCTTGGTTGGAGAGAGCTTTACCTCCATTTTGGCTATAAGTGCATCTCTCACAGGTTGTAGTGTTGGGTGGTAGGAGAGGGTTGTCTGTGTACATGAGGCAATTTCTACATTGCCTCAAGATGCCCAGATTCATCAGACAGACAGGAGAGAACACTGGGAGCTAACTCTTGGACATGCTCAAATAAAAAACTATTTTCCTCTAGATAAGTGAGGAAAGTGAGTACAAGAGCTGTTTTTCTCTAAGCAAGTGAGAAAAGTAAGTACAAAAACTGTTTTCCTCTGGGTAATTAGGAAGGTTGAGTGCTATAGTAATTAGTAGCTTATTTAGTGCTTACAAGTTCTGAACAAGTACTGAGCACGAATAAGCAAATTTAAATGCTAAAACTAAGAATCTGTATCTGCACTAGATGAGTTACAGGACAGAAACAAGTGCAAATGCAGGCTTCCAAATCAGAAAGTTGAGAGAGATGGAAAAGATTGCCCAAACTGCCAATAACTACAATTTCTGGTCCAGAACCACTCCTTATGTGGTAGACAGGTTTCATAGTACTTACCACTCCCACTAATAAG
This sequence comes from Protopterus annectens, assembly GCF_019279795.1. Lineage (NCBI taxonomy): Eukaryota > Metazoa > Chordata > Ceratodontiformes > Protopteridae > Protopterus > Protopterus annectens. The sequence continues at coordinate 1,130,751,322 of NC_056726.1, forward strand.
CTAGAAGGCTTCCCTCTAACACAGAAAGGCTTGCGGGGCTCAGAAGCTTACATACAGTCCTGGAAACAGCAAATCTGTACCTGGACTACACTAGTTACAGGAAAGGTAGGAAACAGGCTTACAGTATTTTTTTTTACAGAAAAGTCGCTAAAACAGCAGTAAAAACAATTCACATGCAGTGCAAGCTAGCACACTTGAGTATGTAGCAATATTAGACCAAACACAGTTTAAAAAATGCAATTAAATTAAAAAGGACTAAAAGCAAGTGCAGAAGGAGTTTATTAAGTTTATTAGGTAGAATGTGGTAAAGAGATGGGACTTGGGGGAGTGTCCCAGATCAAATCTACAGTGGGGCGGGCAACTGCAAAAGCCAGCAAATTTAAACTACAAGCCAAACATAGGGAGAGTGGGTGGGACAAAACACTTTCAGCAGAGATCTGGCAAACTATAAGCAACAATTAACATTACAAACTCTAAAACCAAAAAAATATATACTCAGCTCTGTATATTTCCAGATAGATTTAAAAGCAGTCTCTCAGAACATAGGTTCCAGCAATGAAATGCAGGCTGTTACTAACAGGTCTCATTTTATGCAATTTCAATTCACATTTTTTGCAATGTCTCATTTCCACATAAATGTAACATTTTCTTTTATTACAGTTACTTATCAAATGTTCTTCTTTTCAAAAAAAAAAAAAGTTTCTGGTTGTCCCTATTATTTTACAACACCCCTTTCTCTTTCTGTTATTAACACAATCAGTTGATAAACCTTTTTTATCATAAACCTTTTCAGTGTCTAGTACTTTTTTACATAAAGTTTTCAAATGTCCTTTCAAAGTCTTTCTTTCCACCTCTGTTCTAAAATGTTTATGAATTCTCTTTTTTTTGTTTGTAAGTTAAATACTTTTATCACATAGAGTCCGTGAGTTACTGTCTTTCTCTTTTCACTTCAAGAACATTTTCCATTGAAAAAGCAGTCTGAAATATAATGTCACAGAATGTTTCTTAGTTAATAAGAATAAATGCTCTTACATGTGCCTTTACACCCAAAGGAGCTATTACATTGTCCTATACTTCATACCTGCCCATTTCTTTGTCTTCATTACTCTGAATTCTTACCATATAGCACAATTTTTCATTTTCTTCTGCCTTCTCTTCTGAAATTCCTCTTTTGCCTTCTTTTACTTCGAGCACAGTTGTTTTCTTTTCCATTACACCACTATTCTGCATCCTCCTTTCATATTTTCTCCATAATGTAAGCCATGAAATGTCCCCTTCATTTTTTGGCACATTCTGCATCATTTTCTGTAAGTAAATAATCTCACAACCCTCCTAACTTGGGGGTTGTAATCATACAGCCATCATTTGCCGACTCATCTCTGTGAAACAGGTTTCTTTGAAACATCTCCTCAGAATCCTGCACACATTCTCCAGTCTCAATACTTCCTTTCTCATCCATTTCTCTCACCACTCCATTATTTCCCTTTCTCTTCATCTGCTCCCTTTTTCTTTTGACCCCTTCTGTGCTTGGCATGAAAACAGGAAGTAGTCCTGCAAAATGGGTTCCACTGTCAACAATGATGAGTAGGAGAAGTTCCCTAATGTCCTCTAGTAGTATAAATACCATCTTGAGTCACCCCTGAAAAAAGACTACTAGTCTAGTGGGATTAACATGATCAAAAATGATAAATAATAAATGTTGGTTGGATAACTTGTAAGAAAATCACAGTTTGAATATGTTTTACTATCTGCTAAAAGTTTTGAACTTTAGTGTATTTTGCCATTGTTAAGGTTAAAAGGCATCTACTAGCAAATCCACGTACCACAATATCAAATAAATAAAATGAATCTTTAAATGGAACAATATGTCTTTGGTTGTGTTCTAATACTGTCAAGACCTGCCAATACATCATCTATACAAATCTCATGAAGACGTTCTGATTGCTAAGAATAAAAGGGAGGAGGTTATTACATTTAATAATTTCTTTGAATGCATCCTCTTAGAGTTGACTTTGTGACCACTGTGGCTTTTCCATATATAAAAAAACATTTTGCTAATCAGAGAACTTATGAATAATGGAAGATCAGTGTGTTGTCAGAGGACTGTCAGTTAATTTGCTTGGCATTTACAACATAGTATTAAGGCTGTGAGCTGATAATGAGCTGATTCCTTTGGTCCAGGGTTCCATACCCTCAACCTCCAGTTGTCTAATGAGTGACCTTGGGCATGTCACTTAACTAGGCAGTACTTTGGAGAAACTGAGCTAGGATCATCCATGACCATATGCCTCGAAAATATCTATGAAGCATTTGCTATTCCATATCCAGAAGGTGCTGATTTTTTTTTGTCTTTGTTAAATAAGAAGGCTATGGATCCTGAGATGCATCATTAGCAGACTGATGGTCTCAGTCCTACATATCAAACTGTGGCTTTTAAGTACATAAATAATGCAGCACTTAAATTCAACAACATCAAAAAGCTGCTGCAATAAGTACAGCCTAAAGAAACTCAAGGAAAGAAGAAGTAGCTATTTGGTATGAAATTAAAATGTGTATATTCTAATCACTTTTGAAAAAAATAGAATTGAAAGAAAACTGTGATAATGAGAATGTTCATAGGAAAATAAGGAAGTAATGCTTACTATTTCAGAAACCATCATTCTGTTGCAGCCTGGTTGATAAGACTGCAGAAAAAATGTACAACTTTGCATTATTTATCTCATACACAGTGGAAATTAAATCACATTTACAGTCATTGCTTTTAATACTGTTTCATGGCATTAAATCATGTTTACATTCACTGTTTTTAATATTTCTTAACATTTCACAGCATCAAGTTTCTTTAGAAAGTGTTTTCTGGGGTTCAATAAAAATTACAAATGTTGCTTTAGTTTTGGCATATTTTAAAGCATAATTGTATGTTTTACACATTGCCTACCATGACTCACTTAAGAAACTCAAGTAGGATTGCACCATACTAAAATTGCCTTCCAGAAAATTCATTTGCCAGAAGAAATGTAAAAAAAAAATAGCATTTTGCAGGTGGAAATTTCAGTGCAGTGATCATTTGTAAATAATCATGTGGTTGATCATTATATTTTGTCATATAATAATATCAGTAAAGGAACTGTGCTTGTCAAGTACACATATAAAAATCTGTATTTACCTTTCCTGTAAAGATCAGTTCTATGCCATTCACAAATCAGAGTTTACTTTTATTTTTAATGGCCTCATTTTCATTTCAAATACTTTTGTTAACATTTTATTTAATGGTATCCCTTTTCTGTGCAATAATAACAACAGTTTTATAGACACTATTTATTTATGGAATGGTTGCATGCAGAAGTCAACACTATTTAATTGGTGACACTGAGAATGTACTTTTTTATATCTTTCCTTTTTCATTTTATTACAGGTATTTGTATAAGATGCCCGGAGGATTACTGGTCAAATACAGAGAAAGATTTCTGCATTACGAAATATGTTGAATTCCTCTCGTATGAAGACCCCCTGGGTACATCACTAGCTGTGATTGCTGTTGTCTTCTCACTCATGCCTGTGGGGGTTCTGTGTATCTTCATCAAACATCACAATACACCAGTTGTCAAAGCAAATAACCGGAAGTCAGTTACTTTCTCCTTATAAGTAACTTGTTGTGCTTACTGACTGCTTTAATATTTATTGGTCCTCCAAAAAATGAAACATGCATTTTCAGACAACCAGCTTTTGGCATATTCTTTTCTGTCTGTGTTTCTGCTGTACTTGCTAAGACTGTCACCGTAGTGATTGCTTTTAAGGCAACAAAACCAGGAAGCCGACTGAAGAACCTGGTTGGATCAAAGACATCTTTTTTTATAATACTTTCTTGTTTTGTATTTCAGTTTATTATATGTATTGTGTGGATACCACTTTCTCCACCCTTCTCAGAGACTGACAAAAAGCTTCCAGAAAAAATAGTGATTCAGTGTAATGAGGGTTCGGTATTCATGTTCTATTGCATGCTGGGATATTTAGGAATGTTAGCAAATGTAAGCCTCTTTATAGCGTTTCTTGCCAGAAACCTGCCAGATAGTTTCAATGAGACCAAATTTATCACATTTAGCATGATTGTTTTTGTAAGCGTTTGGTTGACATTTGTTCCAGCTTACATTAGTACAAAGGGGAAATACATGGTTGCTGTTGAGATTTTTGCAATTCTGTCATCTAGCATTGGATTGCTACTTTGTATATTTTTACCAAAATGCTATATTATTCTAATAAGATCAGACATGAATACTAGGGGATACATTGTGAGGCAACAAAACAATGTGAATAAAATATAATGGACAAAAAATAGACAACAGGTTACAAAGAGTATAGGTAAAATTGTGTTGGTATGCTCATATTAATTAAAGATTACATGAAAATCTTCACTTGTTTCTGGCTACCCTACAGAAAACAAATTATGATATTATTAGGGAACTCAGTATCCATATAACTTTACAGAAAAGTAGCATTTTGAACATATATAATACTGTTTTATAGGATCATAGGAAGTTACTAGGCTATTGGCCCTGAGGCCCTTACAAGCCTAGGCAAGAATTTAGCCCATGTTCTGCCAAGTCAGCACCCAATGCCCCTGTCTAGCAGGGACACAGGTGGAATCCCAGGGGTGTATTTTCTGTTCCCCATCCAGTTATCCAGGTTGTGTTTAAAAAGCATTAATGAGGTACTCTGCTTCACATTGAGCAGGAGTCTGTTCCACAGAAGGGGGAGTGTCTGGGACACAAATCTGTCCCACCAACAAGACCTACTGATGTCACAGACCAGGTTGAGGTTGCACATGTGGATTACTCAAGTGGAGCTTGACTTGCAGATATGCATCAGTCCCATCAATGCACGGTCTGAAATTGCTTTGCATGCCAGACAGAGGTCACCTCTAAGAAGTCTGTAGGAGACTGAATGGAGGGACAGGACCCTGTGGTCTCTCCAGCTGCTGCATGTGCTTTGTGAAGTGCATGCCAAAAGGGGAATTGTACTCAATAATGGGTCTTCTAAGGGACAAATACAGGGATGTTATGACCACCTTGTCCCTGGATGAGATACCCTTACTAATGTGGTGGGCCATGTAGAATGTTTTCTGTACAACGGAGGCAATATGGTGGCCAAAAGTCAGTTTGCTATCAACCTGGATGCCCAAGCCCGTCACAAATGATTGACCTTGTTATTAATGTGATCATTTGTGGTGATGTCACTCTCCACAAAGGGGATGATGATGCATTTTTTGGCATTCAGTTTGAGGCCATGTTTCTTGCACCAGTCATATGTTTGGGTGAGACCCTCTTGCAGCATGTCCATATTACTAGGGGAAGTGATGACAGTGCCCAGCTTACAGTCATTTGCAACCTTGATCAGCCAAAGACCCACTGGTTTTGGCCTGTACCTCAAAAAAGTATATGTCCAACAAAAAGGCCCCAAGACTGTTCCCTGGGGTACTCCACTCATTATGGGTTGACTGCTTGAGGTAGCTTCCCCTGTTTTGACTAGGTGGCTTCTATCAGTGAGCCAGTTTGCTATGCATATAACATATGGATTGACACCTAGTTGAGAGAGTTTATCTATTACACCTAAGTGGAGAATAATATTGAAGGCTTTAGCCAGGTCAAGGTAGGTGGCGTGCACCATCTTCCCCTCAGCCATGGCTTTGGTGAGTGTCTCAAAGAACTCGACCAAATTTAGCAGGCATGACTTCCCCTTGATGAAACCAAACTGTGTGGGATTGAATGTTTGGAGGTTGCCAATGTCCTTGTTAATGAGGCCCATGATAATCCATTCCATGGCCTTGCAGATCAGGCTAGTTAGGTTGATGGGTCTATAATTTCCTGGATCAGTGGATGCTCCACCTTTGTGCAAAGAGATGACAGTGGTTGTCCTCCACTTAACTGGGACAAAGCCAATACTCAGGATTTGGTTGAATAGGGTATCTAATGGTGCTGCAAGTTCCTGTCTGAGTTCATGTAGGATGCAACCTGAGATGTTATCTGGTCCCATGGAGACTGTATTTTTTGCCTTTGAGAGGGCAGTGATGACTTGTTCCCTAGAGATAAGGGGAGGTGGGCAGGTGTCGGCGATGTCCTGATTTACTGATGGGAGGGAAAGATGGGTGAAGTTTTCAGTGAAGCTGTCTGACAGCAGGTTGGCTATATCCATAGTGTTTGTGTATGTGGTGTCCTTGACCACCAGTTCTCAACAGATCTGGGTGCTTCCCTTGAGTTTGCCGATATATGTGAAGAAAGCCTTGTGATTGTCTTCAGTAGATGTGGCCAGATTGGACTGAAAGTTTGCTTTCGAGGATTTTACTTGTGCTCTTATTTGCTTGTTCAGACTAAGGAGGGATTGCTTCCAGTTAGGCACCTGCTCCTTCTTGGTCCCGGACAACAGTTCTTTTTTCCTTTTATTATAGAATTTATTTATTGCAGATGTCCACCAGACAGGTTTACTCTTCCTTGAGGAGGAAGATTTTGTCCTGTCAGGTATTCCTGATTGTATGCAGCTATATAACTGCTTGTATAGTTCTCTATTGTATGTTTGGGCAAATGTGCCAGTTTTAGAACAACTGTCAGTCAGTTTAATTTATTGTACAAGTTTCCTGCCAAGTTTACTCAAGAAACCCGAAAGTGGTGCATTTGTAGGATCATATGAAGTTACATGGCTAATGGCCATAGGGCTCTTACAAGCCTAGCCAAGTTATACCCTTATTTCAATGATCAGCAATAATTGCTCTGTGCAGGAGGGACACAGGTGAAACCCTGGGGTGAATTTACAGTTACCCATCTAATCATCCAGATTGCATTTGATGAGGGCCAATGAGGTGCTCTGTTTGACATGAAGTGTGAATCCATTTCAAAGGTATGGTGACCTCTGGGAGACAAATCTGTCCTTCCAGCAGGCTCTATTAATATCATATACCAGGTTAAGGTCTTTAAAGTGAGTAACCTGTGTACCATTTGACTTGCAGATATGCAGCATTTCCAATAAAGCGGGGACATAGATTGCCTTATATGCTAGGCATAAATTGAGTTTGAGTAGTCTGTATGAAACAGAATAAAGTGGCAGTGATTTCAAATGATCCACATAGGACAGATGCTGAAGACCTTGAATTTTCCTCATGAGGAACCTTTGTGGTCTCTTCAATTGCTACATGTGCTTGGAAAGGTACATACCAAAAGGAGTGTTGTACTCAATTATTGGCCTGATGAGGGAAAAGTACAGAGAGGTTATAACTTCTGTTTTTCTGGATGCAATGCCCTAAATTATGAGATGAGCAATATAGAATGTCCTTCTTACCACTGTGGATACATGATCATCAAAGGAAAGGTTGCTGCCAACCTGTGTACCTAGGTCTCCAACGACAGAGTGCATACTTAGGGTGTTGTTATTGACGTGGTAGTTAGCAGGAACATCACACTTACTGAAAGGGATGATAATACATTGTTTCCATTGAGTTTAAGGCCATGACTTTAGCACCGATCATATGTTTGTGTAAAACCCTCTGGTAGGATGTTAATATCATTGGGAGATTTTATGACTGCTCCCATTTTGCAGTCATCAGCAATCTTTGTTAGCCACAGACCTTTAGTTTTAGCTTGTACAGCAGAGAAATACATTCCAAACAGTAGATTTCCCAGGACTGATGCCTGTGGAACACCACTGGTTACAGATCTGCTGCTGGAGGTGGATTCCCCTATTTTGACTATATGGGTTTAAGCCAGTTAGTGAACCATCTAATGATATAAGTGTTGGTACCTAGCTGGGTGAGTTTGTCAATGATGCCAGAATGGGTGGTAGTGTCAAAAGACTTGGCTAAGTCTAAGTAGTCTGTATGCACAGATTTCCCCTCATCCAGGACCTTGGTGACTGTCTCAAAGAAGTCCACCAGGTTTAACAGGCATGATGTCCCTTTGACAAATCCAAACCGACTAGGGTCAAGTGTTTGGAGATTACCTATATCTTTGTGAATAAAGTCCATGATGTTTTGCTCCATAGCCTTGCAGATGTAAAGCCTGTTAATGGCAGTAGTCCACCTGGCAGGCTTGCTCTTCTATGAGGAGTTTGTTTTGGTCCTATCAGGTACAGCCGAGTCAATGCAGTTATACAGGTGTTTATAAAAAGCATTGGTGTAGAACTCAGCATAGCCGCCAGTTCCCACTGAGGGGAGAGGTGCAGTAAAGCAATTTATACCATCCTGTAAGAGATTATAATGTGCTTTGGAGAGGTTTTTTAGTTTAGTTGCTGCTGGGGGTGGTCGGGTGTGATAGTTATTTCAAATGACACTGATTTGTTGTCAGACCTCAATAGGGAAGATTTCACAATGGGGGTGCTAGAGTAATCCTCCATATTTGTAAGTACCAGATCCAGGATGCTGGCACCCCTTGTGGGGGTGTCAATTAGCTGGTCCAGTGCATTGGAGTTAACAAAGTTGAGGAACCTTTGGGCAAGTGAGTTAAAGCATGAGTAAGTTACCCAGTCGCTGAATGGATGGTTAAAGTTGCCCAAAACCAGGGTGTTTGGATATATCATGATAGACTCAAGTAGATCCAAAGTGAGTGTCCTGATTCGTCGAGGAGGACCTGTAGCTGGCAATGACTTGAATAGCTGTCCTACCAGCAGTTAATTGCACCTGAAGTATCTTCAGGGAATCATGCTGATTAACCAATCTGGAAGTGTATTTAACTTTAATGATTATTGCTACACCGCCTCCTTTAGTTTTCCTGGCTTTAGTTTTTGGTCTGAACGTGTGGAAGGAGGTGTATCCTGGTATGTTTGGGGTGCTCTCCACAGCCTGGAACCAGGTCTCTGAGACTGCACAAATATCTTAAGTCTTCCAAAGTGAGCACTGCTTGTAGTGAGTGCATTTTCATGTTAAGACGCCTAGCATTTAACGACACAATCTTGAAGTTGTTTTTAGATGATGCTTTTATGTCAGGAATTTTGTCCTTGAGACACTGCCTAAAAAAAGGCACTATGGAGGTGGCAAGAACCTTAGCCAGTAGTTGAAATCCCAGGGAGAACAGATGAGGACCATTTCTGGAAAAGTGCAGCAGTCTCTTGATCATGTCATTCTAGGCTGAGAGATACTGTATCCCCTTAGAATGACAACAGAAACTAAGCCAATTATTGAAGTCAATCATTTTCTGTTTGTACTGAGGCATCATCCTAGGTGAAGGTAAAATGTTGCTCATGGCTAGGGATATACCTGTCTGAGACACACTGTCCGAGATCTCAGTCATGTCTCTCTTCATATAGTTCAGAGAGGTAACTCAAGTCATTCACACAAACATGGACTATAACAGAGACATAACAGTACCTGTTTTTGAGAGACTTGAGTTCATGTGTGATATGGCGCATCCTGGCACCTGACAGACAGCTGGCCATGACCTTCTCCATATCCAGTTTGGTGAGGGGGACACCTGTGTCTCACTCCAGCCTGCTGAGAGGGACATCTGTGTGTCTCCCATTAATCAAATAATCTTGAAGGCAAGAAGAAAAAAGTACGGTCCTATTAAAGTGCATATCTAATAACAACCATTTAATTATTTTACCTGTTTTTATATTTCTCATTAGGCCAATGCTGCAGTATGAAATTAAGACTGTTTGTGTCTTTTGGCTTTTAAAGTTAGGGGTCGCCACAGCGGAGCTCCGGTCCGCTAATGATTGGTAGTTGATTTTTACGTGCCGAGTTAGCAGCCCTGATGCACAACCTTCAACGAAGGTACACCGATTCATGCATGTCTCCATGCAGAAGATGCTCTAGCTGAGAATCAAACCAGACAGCGTCTTACTGTGAGGCGACAACGCTACCGCAGCACCACCACCGCGGGTATCAGTATGAAATTAAGTCTGGAACTGAATAAATGAATATAGCAAATCATAACTGGAAATGATTCAGAGGATGTCTACCAAAGGAATGTTATTTTAATGTCTCCATGTGTTTTGATTTTCTAATACCATGATGGAAACGGACCCCTTTTCAAAGTCAAGGTATGATTAGAGTTCATGAAATTAGCATTGTTTCAGGCTATCATGTTAGCTAAGGGTGCTTTTCTCAGGATCTGCATTGCATTCAGAATTACCTCCATCTGCAGTTTATATGGGGTCACATGCTTTGATAGCATATATAATTTATGACTGTAAACTATTTTCTCTTAGTCCTGTTGCTCCTACAACTATTGAGACAGTCTAGGAGTCTTTCTTCCACATGGCTGTCATTTCTGCCTGCAAGTCCTAGCATTGTATGACTTTGGATCTTTCTGTACATATAAACTGTAATTGCTGGATGAAGCAGTTTCAATGATCAGTGCTTCTTCTGTCTTTTTTTCTTGGAATACTTTTTCTGTTTTTCTTGCATCTATTTTTGATCTGTTGGTATTGGATCATCGCATGTGATATAAAATTCATCTTTCATAATGCTTTGTGTTTCATCTTTCAATTCTTCTTTGCTCCTTCTATGTTGTAACACTACACATTCCACAACAGCCTTGCTATATTACTATGTCTTTCAGTGTACTGAACCTTGGCCATGAGTGTGTCACACCCATCAATGAAATGTGCAACTGTTTCCAGTTCTGTTTTACAAGGAATGTGTTTTCAGCAGAGGGAACAAACATTGATACTCTATTCCCTGTTCTAACTGTGTCATTGTTATAATTCACACTTTATTGTATCTCTTGTGCTGATTGCAATCTTTAACATATCTTACAATTTTATAATGTAACTATCCTAGTTTTAAACAAGGTTTTGGCCTTCTCCCAAGTCTAATTTGCTTTGTCTTTGATGCTTTGGAGATGTTTCCTATAGAAACTCATAGGTGTGTTAAGAGCAGTTGAAGCTTTGGTCTGATCTCGCACAGAAATAATGAAGTGGGGGAGTAACTGATTCTTATTCCTGCCATCCTTGTTCTATGACATTCTTTTCCACAGATTGCAGAGTTTTATTAAAGCACTTTACTAAGTTATCATTTGCAGTCAAAATACCTCAACGAGGTATTTTGTCTTTAGAGCAGAAAGTGGTAGGTTCAGTTCCCAAACCAGATAGTTGGATTGCTTTTCCAGTAATGACACTGCAGTGAGCATTTTTTTATTTGTTTATATGTCTTTTGTTTACCAGGAAGAATTGACTGGACTAGTAGTCCATTTTCAGTGGAGGCCTGGGGAATAAAAGCTCCACATAGAAAATTATCAATTACAACTATATACACAGAAAAAAAAAAATGTAGAAATATACAGTGAATGATATACATAAGGGAGTACAAAACTAGAAAATACAAATACTAATGCACAGCATACACTTCTCCAGTAAAATCAGCAATACAATATCAAAAACAAATGTTTGGATAATAATTTGACATTGTGAAGTAGAAGTAGAGCAGGCTTGCAATGTATATAATATTCAGAGGTTAAGGAAATGCTTGACTTTGAGTAGGCACATATGTACAGGGTGCCCAAAACAGACATGAAAGACAAGGGATAAAGAAGTGGAATAACAGAGGAGGGATGAGAGAGAGGCACAGGGTGAAAACAGGATAAGAAACAGAGGGTTAGAGTGAGGAAAAAATGTAGGGATGGCATATTTAGGCTGGAGCTGTGCAGGAACAGAAACACTTGCTGGTAAAGGGTTCCCTGAGGAGTTTTTTTAAATTTGAATAGGCTAGAAGTATTTTGGATGTGTTGAGGGATGCTATTCCAGGACCTGGATAGTTGGTTGGAGTAAAGGAATTCCCTGAAGCTTTTATTGGATTTAGTGACTTTTAAAAGTAGTTTGTCAGATGACCTTAGGTTTCAAGCTTTAAAGTAGGACTGAACCAGGTTTTGTAGTGCTGGATATTTATCTGGATAGTAAATGGTTATATGGGCAGTAGTTAGTTGGTTGGTTAAGGGATAGGAGGTTGTTGGGTAGCTCTTGTCATTTGTGTTGGCGAAGAGCAGTACAGTGGTGAGATCTGTATGGTGAGTTTGTTGCAAATCTGGAGATTTTTTTGTAACAGGCCTCAAGTTTAATTTGGTCTGTTTTTTTTTTTTTTTGTTTTGTTTTTTTTTATAGGGACAGGCATACAGAAGGGTGAACAGTAGAAGGGTTCTGGCTATTGATTGTCTGGTGGTGTTGGTTAGGTATAATTTAACTCTACAGTGAGCCTAGTTTAAAATGGGTCTTTTTAATGAGTGCTAGGTGTTTATCAAATCTAAGGTAGGTGTCAATGGTGACTCCGAGTAGGTTGGTATGAGGGACAGGTTCAGTTTTGATTTTCTTGGATAAGGAGATGATAAATGGTGGAGTACGGCTATGTGTTTTGCTATTAGTGAAGAACATTAATTTGGTTTTATTTGGGTTGAGTATAAGTTGATAGACAGATTGGCAATATTCAATGTCTAAGAGGGATTTTTGTGTTATTTGAAGTTCTGAAAGGGAGGCAGCAGCACATATGAGTGAGGACTCATCTGCATATTGGACAATAGTGGGTAGCTGAGTGACAGTATGGAGTTTATTAGTGAAGATGGTAAATAAAAGTGGCCTGAGAAATGAGCCTTATGGGACTCCAACTGAGATGGGTAGTAAGGTAGAGAGTTCAGTTTGCCGCTTAACTGCTTGTTGTAGGTCAGATAGGTAACTGTGAAAACATGAGAGTGCTATTTGGGTTAGGTTTAGAGAGTCTAGTTTATTAATGAGCTTTTGGTGGGACACAGTAGCAAAATGCCTTTGACATATCTAGAAAGATGGATGACACAAATAAGCCTTCATCTTCAAATTGGTTAGTGTTAATAAAGTTAATGAGGGCAATTGTAGTGAGAGAACTGTTGCACTCCTGAGTGTGCTGTCCTTTGGATGACACTTTAAACTGTGGCCCCATTTCACCGGGCTGGTTGTAGGTCAGGTGAATATAAGAGATCCCATGGCACTTAATGAAAAGGGGAGATAAAGTTTCCCAGTGTCCTGGCCAAATTTTCCCTAGTGAATATGAATGCCACCATGATTTTTTTTCTGAAAAGAGGCCATTAGCATAGTGGGAGTACCCTGGTCAGCAAAGTTTAAATAAATAAATATATTATTGTGGTACAATGAAGTTCATAACTGTTTTCTTTTAATATAATGGCAAAGTTGGTGCATTACCTTGGATATAAATGGAGATTTAGCACTGGCTTTGTCACAAAGATACTGCATTAGAAAACTTATTGGCATAATTAAAATTCACTAGAATGTACAGGAAGTTGGTACTATATTTTACCAATATGACACAGGATCCATAGTTGGCTGTTCAAATGAGACTTCAGAAATGAACATACGTATTAGTGGATGCCTGAACCCAGGCTATGGTGTTGCCTTTTGATACTCTGGTCAAGCTGCACTAATGAGGCACTGCTTAATCAGAAGTATCTTTGTCTTCCCCCATAATGAGTGATTTGGTTGAGATTCTCTTTGGTCTCTTTGGATGTAACCTTAACGAAAACCTATTAATTCATGAGCCAATGAATTTCTCAATATAGTTTGATAGGAGGTTACTAGTCTAATGTCCCTAAGGCCTTTACAAGCCTAGCTGTGTAAAAAATCCTATGTACCATAAATGACCATAGTTAGATGTTCATTGTTAGCACAGCAATTCTGTGATCAGCACAGACTACCCCTGTCCATGAAGGACATAGGTGCCACCCCCTGGAAGAATTTACAATCATCCATCCAATTGTCAAGTGGGAGCTTATTCCAGAGGAGTAGCAATCTCTGGGAGATATATTTGTCTCTCCAACATGTGATTTTTTTAATGCCACAGGCTAGGTTGAGATCCCTGGAGTGAGTAACTCTTGTCCCATTTGATCTGTGGATCTGCAGCATTTCCATTGGCTAGGCACAGATCACGTCTCAGCAGCCTGTAGGATACAAAGTACAGTCACAGGGCTTTCAGCCTTTTAATGTAGGTCATTTTGGAGGCCCTGGATTCTCTTGGTTAGAAACCTCTGTGGTCTGTCCAATTACTGCAGGTGTCTTATAATGTCACAGGTGTTGTTATCAGCAGGGCCATGGTCTGAGATAGAGAGTTCTTTCCCACGTACACTTATCTCTTAGAACAGGGGTGTCCAACCTTTTGGCTTGCTGGGGCAGCATTGAGTGAACAGAAATGGTCTTGGGGCTGCATATAAAATATATCATATAGTTAACTCTTTTGTTGCTCCGAAAGACCACAGTCGACCTCCTGGCTGTACTGTAGGTGCATTTGAACAATGAATAAATGTAATAAATGCCTAATATTTGCCTTAAAATTCTAATTATCATTCTAATTATCATTCTAATTCTAATTCTCTAATCTAACAGTTAACTCTAACATCTTAGTTAATATATCTATCTATCTATATATACATATATATATATATATATATATATATATATATATATATATATATATATATATTTACAATAAACAGATATTCACTACAGCACTAGCATTTCTCACTGGGAAAACCATTTCAGCAGTCCAACTACGTAAAATGTCAACATCAGCAGTCCTACAATACTATAATCCACAAAAATAACCCAACAAGTTTGCAATAAAGTAAAGAATTCACATTACTGACTTAATTAAACAATTCTGAATAAGCTTCAAGAGGGTCTCACCCAAACAAATAACTGGTGCCAGAAATATGGCCTCAAGCTAAATGCCAAAAAATGCATCATCATCCCCTTTGAGGAGAGTGATGTCCCCACAAATTATCACATTAATAACAATGTTGTAAGCACGCAATAAGTCATATGGTACTTGGGCACCCAGGTTGATAAAAACCTGACTTTTGACCACCATGTTGTCTCCGTTGTAAGGAAAGCTTTTTACATGGCCCACTTCATTAGTAAGGGTATCTCATCCAGGGACAAGGAGGTCATAACATCCCTGTATTCTTCCTTTACAAGAGCCATTATTGAGTGCAATGCCCCTTTTGGCATGTGCCTCAGCAAAACACCCTACCAAAAGAAAGACTACAACCATTTCTGACAAAAAAGGTCAAAGGACTAAGTTCACTTACTTATCCAAACAGACTAAAAAGCTTTTTGCTTTCCTCTGTCTCTCACTGGCCCCTATAAATTTCATCATTGGCTTGCTTTCCAGGCTAAGAAAGATCCTACCTTAACAGATGTCCTCTACCTCAGAAATACTGGTTATACTTAAAACGCTCTCTCTTACACACACACACACACACACACACACACACACACACACACACACACACACACACACACACACACACACACACACACACAAAAGCCCCTACTTTTAAAATAGGCAACCTCATTAATCACATGACACCAACTCACTGAATGAAATTGTCTGGAAGTCAAAATATCTGAAAAAAAAAATCATAATAGAGATGGATTCATCCATGTAATTTACAACCACCAAAAGGACCATCAATAAATCAACAAACAACTGCTCGGCAAAAAGTAAATCATTAAGAAAACCATAAACTATAATGCTACATACTGGTGTAAACATATAACTTGTGTCAATCCCCAGGTTAATCCATACCAAAAGATTGTTTCAGAGCTTCAGCTATGTACAAACAGCTTTCTCCTAAAAACTTAACTCATTGATATTTGCCTTGCTGTAATTATAACTGTAAAAAAAAAAATGTTTTTAAGTTTATTCTGTACCTCAATGATTCTCACTGTTACGAGATGTAATTTCTGCCATATTGTATGAGTAGTACATCCATAATTTGCTGTCTCTCTCTCTCATGTATTGTATTATATTGTTTTGTGTTATTTTTGGAGCTTTTCTCCCCGGGCTTCCACTGAAAATGGACCTGTGTCCAGTCGGACTTTCCCGGTAAACAAATGTAAAATAAAATAAAATAAATAAAAAGAAACTTCCCTCCAATCTAAAGCCATTTAACAGTCAGACATTTTAATTTGTGCAGAAGTTACTCACAGACTGACAGTTTACTGAGCTGTAATGCTGACCTTCGCTTTTGAAAAAAAACAAATTCCCAGACTTTGTCAATAGTTCAAAGTCTCGAGAGGATTATTTATTTATTTATTTTTAGAAAACATCTTTAAAACTGTTAAACTGATTACACACCCAGAAACACAGAAAAATGATTGTGATTATGTAAGCCACAGACTGCTGCAAGAAATCAAAAGTCACATTAGCACTCTATGCTTATGTCCGAACAGATGAATCATACCTGTCAATTCCAAAAGAAGTAAAGTAGCTTAATAAGAAGGTTATTGGCAAGGTTATATGGCAGTTTATAATGGAAATAAGCAGAGATATTAAAAAGGCTCTGTTTTTCATAATTATGCAGAAAAGTCTTCCAAGGTAAATACAACTTCTGATTTAGTATGGAACCATACCTCTCAACCTTAGAGCAAGAAACCTGGACAAAGCGAAAAATAAAAGTGGGACACAAGCCCAAAAATAGTTATGCATCACAGACACCATTGAAACAACTGTAGCTGCAAACATTATACATCACTTATAATCTTTCTATCCCATTATTGTCAGTTAAACATTATATGGCTCATTCAGTCCTGCCTTCTTTTGCATCAAAGAAAACCATGCTTTGAAAAGACAAATGCATTAAAAATAATAAATAAAACACATTGTATCAACATCCTGCAACTTCCTACCTGCAAGCAACCACAGAGCTTTCACTGAAACTAGGGCTGCTTGTTTCCCCAGAATGACAGCTCTCCCTAATTAAGTCTAATGGTATACAATCTACCTGTATCTGGACTACCTGAAAGAAATTAAATTATGGCATGTAAATTGAAAGTACACTTTGTTTAATTAAACTATATTTCTAAGCCCACTTACTATATTTTTTCAGTAACATCCCAATAACCATTTCCAGGTCACTTTACAAGACATTGGCAGTGGTAGACTTAGCATCCTTCAGAACCCCACAGGTCCACGCTAATACATTGTCCATTAAATGTAAATATCCATCCACTGTAAATGGCAAGAAGCTATGTCTTAAAAAATCTACTTCTGGCATGCGTACCCAAGTATTAGGTTTTGAAACAAAGAAACATATTCTCCACAGTCCGTAAGTCTCTGTCTTTAATAATCGTCTGCTGTTGCAGCACTCCCAACATATAAGCACACACATACACACTAAAATCCCCAACATTTAAAAAATGACATTGTGCCAACTTGATTTGCCAGTATTGATGATCCGCCAAAGCTATGCTTACTGTTGTTCAATCTACCACTGCTTAGAACCCACCAATGAAAAAACAGTACTAGGTGCTTTTTTGTTTGTCTGAAAAAACAATACAATTTTATATACTACAGACCCACATAGTCAGTCCACTACTGACCCATTAACCCTAGGCTGCTGTCTCATTCTTACTCCCTGGAACTGCATTACCTTGGATGACTACTTTTATTTCCTAAGCAAAAGACACAAATTGGAAGATGAGGCAAAAATCCAGACATTCTTTGAAAATCCATACAGTTAAGAGGTATGAGTTCATGTTCAATACAACACTCTCCCTATCAGGAAAGCCGCAATTTAATGAAAGTGTACTCTTAATGTATGATGTATTTGTGAGCTAACTTGTTTGTGTTCAGTAGGTAGACTGATCATTGTTAGCCTCTTTGTGCATGCATCTCTCTCTGTCATGCACACATATACACACATACACACACACTCTTCTTCTACTTTCATGCACACAATTCTGCTTTCATGCATGCACTCACTCACTCTGTACTTATCTATTAACACAGGTAATTGCTGTCTCTTTCAAAGGCAACAGCGGCAAATCCATACATGAGTCCCTCTTCAGTGAGAACACACACACACACACACACACACACACACACACACACACACACACACACACACACACACACAGATTGTTCGGTGCAAAATAATGGCGTAAACGCACGGACCCTTTTGTGGCTCAAAAACAAAACTAGAAGGGTGCTTTGGTGCATGCACACACTGACATTAACATTACAGGTCACGGGAGCAAAAAACACAAAACAAAAAAAAGTGTTTTGGGGCATGCATAAATCGATGTTGCAGTTAAAGGTTGAGGGCCGCATGGAATAGCTCTGAGGGCCGCATGTGGCCCGCGGGTCGCAGGTTGGACACATCTATCTTAGACTTTTGAGAAAACATCTTAAAACATCATGCAGAATCATGTAATAAGGCATTATATAGCTTGTGTCTACATTTCTGCTTTAAAATTGTGTTTAGAACTATATTTCACAGACTTGCAAGCAACTATTTATTACATGCACCAGTAAATTAAATGCAAGGAAGGAAGAGAAAACAAATATTTTATATAATATTAACCAAGCAGTGGGAACCAAATTATTAGAAGTGATCAATGGAAACTGACCAAAAGTTGCTGCCAAGAAATGTAATATATTACACTGCATCTGTCAAATCTTCGGACACCTTTACCCACAATTTTTTTTTTCCTTGAAATAAATGACACAGTCTGTATCCTATATGTATTTACAGGAACAAAATCATTACACTAATATTCAATATACAGGAAACAGTATTGCTGAAAATTATATGCTCAGTAGTGATGAAACTGGTGTAGAGGTGAAACATATGAATTAAGAACTTAAAAATAGCTCTCATTCCTTTGAGAAAACACCAATAATACACCATAAAAAACATATAATAAATGAAAACAGGATTTAATAGATATGTTTTTCACACAACCTAATTGCTGTTAAGCTATAAATATCAGCAGTGAGTCACTAAACTGTTTGCACACAAGGAGTGCTGACATGGATGTGCAACAGATTATTTGCATGATATTCTTGCTCTCTACAGCTGCTGGTAGCAGAACTGGACCTCAATGTACATTTTCAGCCTCAGAAATGCACAGATATGCTATGGCTGGTGATGTCATCTTAGGTGGCATCTTATCAGTTCGCTCAGTTTTATCAAATCCTTCAATAAGCTTCAGAGAAAGTCCTCCGAGAAGGCTTTGCCAGCAGTGAGTATGACGTGATGCATTGTGGGTAAAAAACATTTATATATCATTCTTAATAGCACAGTAGCCAGTTCTCTAAACAAGTTGTTAGAAAAGAAAAGATTATATATCTGTATTTTTATATCATTCCTTATACTTTATCTGATAGAAGCACCTAATGTTGTACAATGTTATTTGTTTGAAATGCTGCACTTAATGATGATTTATTTTCAATTTTGGTCTGTTCCTCAGTAATAGTTCTACTTAGGCTGATCTTTGGATTAAGAAAAAAGCAAATGTGCTTCTTAGTTATGGACCCAAAGGTTAAAAGGTTAAATTCCTTATCACTGTATGTCTGTCTTCTCTTTACTCCTTTTTTTGTTTCTTGTTACTCCTTTGTGTGCTTCTTTGGGATCACACACTGGCTTGTAAGAGACTTTTCCTAAAGTATAACAGCCTGGAAACTGTAAAATAAAAAAAAATGCCCTGGCACAGACCACTTTAGATAATGTTCCATTTCAGTTTTTTAATTAACTATCAATAACGCTTTGATTAGTGAACATGTGCAAATAATTTCAAGAAACACAGGCAGCACACTTGCCTTTGGTGCTACAAGACAAGACAGATGTGGGTTCTATTCCCACTTCAGGAGACTAGATTACTGGCACTGCAGTGCAACTGAGTTTGATGTCCTTGGATGTGATATTAAACTACAGTCCCAGCTGCTTGAGTTAGTGGTAGCCAATGTGGATGTAAAAGTATTGGGAAGTTTCCCATTCCCATGGCCAAATTTCCCCTATTAGTATGAATACAACTTCAGATCTCCACTGAAAAGAAGCCAGTAATCTAGTGAGACAAACACAGTCAAAAAATATAAATAAGTTAAATTATGATATTTGCAAATTATTGACCCTTCAGAAATTCAAGTTAGATATTTAATTAAGTCTAATAGGTAATAATAATAACAAAGAAAACGTAAAATTACATTACTTTTTTTTTTCTTTTTAAATGTTATTTGTTTAACTACATGACCTCAGCTGGTATAACTGTTTCTTACAACATTCTAATGAACTGAATTTTAATGTCTAAAATTTAAAAAAATATATATTTTAAAGATGTAATTTCATTATTATAGTTACAACACCTTGGAAAACATAGATGATAACAATATCTAAGTAAAATAAACTTCAGTGCTAAATAAAAAAAAAAGTTTAAATAAACTTAATTATAAACCGATAATATAATTTAGGAAACTGTATACATAGTTATTGTTTATACCACCAGCTAAAAATAAATTCAGCGTCATATTTTATATTACTGCAGAAAGAATTTGACAAAATCAGTAAGAAGTTTAAAATACATACATACATACATACATACAAATGTTTCAAGCACAGACATTAAGCCCTTTTAGCTTGTCAATATGCCAAAACACTTGTTTCCATAATAAATGTCCAGGCTGTTCTTAAAAATATCTAAACTAGTACTTGCTTTAATGTAATTTGGTGGTCTGTTCCAAGCATCAGCTACTCTGTCAGAGAACCAATTAGTACACTTCTCATTCCTATAGAATTTTCTACATAGGTTATCTGATGATTCACTAGTACTTTTTGATAACCCCAAACATTCCCAGAGGTAGTTGTCCCTAAAAGCTCTATATACCTAAATAGGATCTCCTCTTAAATATCTGTGAGACAATGAACAAGTTCAGATCTTTTAGTCTTTCATAATAACTTAGATTTTCACATCCATGGATGCCCTTAGTATATTTCCGCTGTACTCCTTCCAGTTTATTAATGCTTGTTTTCCTATAGGGTTTCCATATTGTTATTCCATACTCAAGTTTGGGTCTAATACAAACAACGACTTCATTATGTTTGATTTCCTAGACTTTATAAATCTTTTTATACAACCTATAGTTCTATAACTATCATTAGCCAGTTGGTTGATATGATTAGAAAAACTCATAGCTGAATCTACCCATATACCCAGGTCCTTAAATGAGTGTACAGCTTCAATCACTGTGTGCTGTATTAAATATTCACCTTTCAGTTTATATCTCCCAAATCTCATATACTTAGTTTTTGATGTATTTATCAACATATTATTCTCCTGTGCCCAAATGGTCAATTTAGTCAAATTATTTTGCAGACATGCCTTATCTGTAACACTTGTAATCAGTTTACCCATTTCAGGTTGTTAGCATATAGACTGTAGAACACCTCAGATGAAAAAGTAAGGTCTGAAAGATACAATCTAAACAAGTAAGGGCCTAGTACAGAGCCCTGTGGGACACCTTGACTGTAACTAACGATTTCACCTGTCCAGTTGGTGTGTGATACTTGCCATGTCCTATTTGTAAGCCATGCAGCTATCCATCTTATCAACAGTACATCAATACCTAGTTGTACTAATTTATTGATCAGTGTTTTGCGCATGACCCTGTCAAATGCTGAAGTTAAATCTATATAATTCACATCACAGCACAATTTTTCATTCATAGCTGTTATTATATTGTTATAGAACATCATGTTACATGTGGTAATAGATCTATTTTCAACATATGCAAGCTAATATATGGCATCAAGTCCCAACATATCCAGTTCTGATAATAAGTTATACAGTATTGCCTTCTCCATTATTTTTCCACAACATGAAAGTAGACTTAAGGGTCTATATGATTTTGGGTTTGTCCTACTCCCCTTTCCCTTAAAGACAGTTTAATAAGTGTGTGTCTCCAATCTTGAGGAATCTCCCCATATTTATATGACCTAATGAATAATAGATGTAATGGCAGTGTAAGTTTTTGCTTAAGTGTTCTCAGGTCATTGTTACTTATTCCATCTCCTCCCTGCACTTTGTTTGGGTCCAGTTTGCACAGTTCATTTTTAATATAATCTAATTTGATTCCAGTATCTGGGGTTACCTGGATGTCACTAGTACAACTTACAACCCCTTTTGTGGAGGCAAACTGTTTTGCATAAGATTTTGTAAATATATCTTTAATCTGTTGTGTCTGAGAATACATTTTAGAATCTGCGCACAGTTTATCAATTTGTGTATCTTTACTCCTTCCACATCTTATGTATCTATAAAAATGTTTCCTATTATGCTCAATATCTTTATATAAATGTTCTTCAAATTTTTCTTGATCTTGTCTAATGCTATGCTTAATCTGTTTGTCCAGCTCATTTATTTCAGTTTTCAAAGTTGTAGTTCGACCTCTCTTCCATTTCTTATATTTTTTGTCTCTCACCTTAATCAACTATCTTGTTCTTATGGAAATATACCCCCCCCCCCGATGTTGTGTGCCTAGATCCTGATGTTAAACATTCTTTTGACTTTTTGCACTCAAACAATTACTCTTTCAAAACTTTCCACATTCCATCTGCAGTTTTTCCACTGAACACCTCACTCCAGTTAGTTTTATATAGTAGCTGTTTTGCTTCCCTATAATCTGGAATTAACCTTCTGTGCATTGGCTTAGATTTCAGTTTGGCAGAATTATCTAGCAACAAATTAACCTTTATGACCCCATGATCACTGCACATCAATGGTGGTAAAACTTGACTTGAAGTTACAGTGATTTCTTTGGGAAAACAAACAATATCTAGTATATTCCGTCACCTGGTAGGTTTTTTTACAGTCTGAAGCATTTGTTGTTCCTGAATATACTCTGTGAATAATTTCTTTACTAACATTGTTGAATCAATATGATTTCGTCTGTTTCTGGTCAATTTAAGTACCCAGCTAATATTATTCTTCCCTCCTGTGTTTCATGTAAGAAATGTATGAATTCCTCTAAGTCATCTGCACTTGACTTTGGTGGTCTGTACACTCCAACAACTGTTATATGTTCCAGGGTTGTCTTTATTGTCACAGTTACACAGTCTATAGTATTGGTGTTATTATCGAACATGTAATAATCAGAAGTCTCACAGCTATCTTTAATCCCTATCTAACACCTCCACCTGATTTTTTGTTAGAATGTCTGTTACAGTAAAAACATTTATACCTTGACAGAACTGGTTTTCAGTCATTGTTCTTTAACCATGTTTCACAAACTATAACAACATCAATCTTGTGGGAACGAGGCAAATTTTCTAATAAAAAAAAAATATTATTAATGCTCCTAGCATTAACAATCATCAAAGATGTTGCTATCTGTGAACTGTTACATTTTTGACCTGGCAAAAATCCTGGATAGTCTTTGTCAAATATTGCAAAATATCTGCAAAATATCTGCTGCAAAAATTATCTTCCCTGATCTAGACAAATGCACACCATCCTCTCTGAACATGTGTTCCAAAAGGAAGGCTTGGATGTGCTACACATTTCCATTTTTTAAAACAGGACATTTTTTCCATGTAGGTGTTTATCCAAAAAATGTTTTTTTTCACAGTGACCTAACTATCCTTTCTATAGGTGATTTGTGAAAAATATATCCTAACACCAGTACAAGCTATACTATCTAGGAGGGCTGTCAGTTGTCAGAGAATCTTTGTTGTTGACATCATTTGTACCAACATGAATAAAAACAGATCCATACTTCCTTACATTAAGACATTTCAAGGCTTGTTTCACATCTGTTTTTGCTCCTGGCAAGCATAACACTACTTGATGTCGATTATCATCTCTGCAAATATAAGTATCAGTTCCTCTAATAACTGAATCTCCAATTACAAGAATATCTTTGCTGACCATCTCTGAAGAATCTTCAGCTTCTAATACTGTCATTTCTGCTCTATCAATTGTTATGAAGGATAGATCTTCATCTCTATTAGTTTTATTAATTCCACTGTTTTCATTGTGTATTAAATTCTTATCCAGCTGGCATTGTAAATCCTCAGCTTGAGCCATGTAGTCAGCATCTGTCTTTCTCTTCTTTTTTCTTACAGTAATGTTCTTCAATCCTTACACGTTCAGTTTTGATTTCTTCTTTTTCACCTGCCCCTTGCCTCTTTTTTCTGCCTTTTCTATTGGAAAGGTGATGCCTTTTTCTGTAGACTGAGGGTTTTCTGATAGACATATGTCTTCATTCCCTGTCACCAGTGTGTTACATAACAAAGCAGAATCCTTTTTACTACGTATTCTCTTTCCATTACAGTCATTAGTCAGTTTCTTTTTCTTCCTTGTTATTTTTTCAGTTTAATTCTCAGTTTTAGGACCAAATCTCTGGCAAGCCATCCCCTAGGAATAAGAGACTTTCCTACAACTCCAATGTTTAAAAAAAAAGTAGAAGCAGGAACTGCATAAAAGAGCCACCTGCTACTGTTTTACCAACCCAGCAATAACCTAGGACTACCGTATAACAGACCTATCTCTCCTGTAACACAACAGTAACTGTGCCACAGAAATGCTATACTCAATTCTCTCCCATTTCCCTCCTTTACCCCAGTGTCCCTTTATCTCCCCCAGACACCCTCTCATTCCTTATCTTGTTATTGAAATCTAATAAATTATCCTTTTCTTGCTAGCAGTACTTCTCAACAATATCATATCTGTGTAACAGTATATCTACAGATGACGAAGATCCATGTTGCTACGAATGTTATTTAGTCCCCTGCAGTGAACAAATATGAATATGACTTATAGTTAACCTATGTGGGTATGAATGATTTGTGGCATTCAGCATACACATAGCAGCATATTAAAGCTCACTAGGCAGGAAATAAGTCCAGGTAAGGCCATGGTCCTAACTGGAGTCATAGTGTCACATAGTATAATGACAAAATACAAACAGGTCAGCCTCAAGACCAATATTTAAAATACGTCCCTATTTTTGGGCCTTTGACCACCATTTTGTCTTTGGCTTTGTCCAGATTTCGTGCAGTAAGAGGTTGAGAGGTATGCTCCTTATCCAGTTACTCCATGTCTACTTCACCATAACTTGATTTTTGATAAAAGGCTCTGGAAAAAAACAGCAATGATTTTAATTAATAATATTTCTGAATTCGTTGTTTAAAAACATATTTGACCATTTTTTCTTCTAGGTGTTTTAGTATTTGTATCAGGGAAAAAAAGAGTATAGAATTCTAGTTTTAACCTGTCAATTGTCCTTGCAGATTGATAAGTCCATTTCTAAACTTTGTACAACATAGTATAGTTGTGTAAGATCATACCATAACAGTGGGTGCCCTACTTCTCACTGTTGCACTATTCTTTACTCTTTGAATATTTTGCCTCTGGATAGCTTATTGTCTGACTAATACGCCAAAGCCTTTACACCTTCTAAGTATCATACATCAGATGTAGGTCCTACCTGCATGGCATAAGGTACATAAGTGATATATGGATGATGTCTAATCCTCAAATCTGAAGTGCCCCAGGAGAGCCAGAGTAATCCCAGGAAAAACAATAACATGCCCATCCAGGAAGGGAATCAGCAGGAGATATGATTGGAATAGGAACCCCATCAGCCAGCAGTAGGGCAACAAAAAATAATTTGTGCAGGAGCAAGGGACTGAATACTGCAACACTGAGAAGTAAGAAATCCACTGATATGGAAAGATCTTAGACAACTATAGTATGTTGTTCCACATCACTGCTGTAGTATTCTTTACTCTTGGGAGAATACAAAAGTTACTGGAAAGTATGGAAGGAGGAAGGAAGAGAAGACCCCTCCTCAAATTCTGAAGGATAACCCTGGCAAATCTTGCCCTAGCCCTGGAAATGACATCCAACCTATAGTTTTTATTTAAAATGTGAACAGAAGATCAAATAGCAGCTTTCAAGATGGATCTAGTATCTAGACCACTGGAAAAAATACCAGAAGAGGCCAGTGTCCTGATAGAATGAGCAGAAACAGAACAGGAAAGCTACTGGGCATGAAAATAATAACAAAAATAAATTGTCTTAGAAATTCAGGACTTGATGGCTTGCTTACACACTGCCAAAACCAGTTCATAGGTACATAGGTGTTTAATAGGCTAATAATCACAGGGCCTTTTTAAGCCTAGCCATGCATCCCAAATCTCTGGAAGTAGTGATACCCTTGACAAGTGTAAACATGAGCCTGGGAGATGAACCATTTACAGGTTACCTTAGAAACATAGGTGCCAAACCAGGGATGAATTTCCAGTTTCCCATCCAATTGTCCAAGTTGTACTTGAACTGGGTTAGGGAGGGACTCTACTTCACATGGATGGGGAGCCTGTTCCATAGATGGGTAGTCTCTGGGATACATGCCTATCTCTCCAGCAGTTCTTATTTATATCACAGGCAAGGTTTAAGTCTTTAGAACAGGTAATTCTGGTGCTGTTTGTTTGGTGGATATGCAAGAGGTCCATTAGTGTGGGATCTGATAATGCCCTGTATGCCAGGCATATATCTTCCCTTAAAAGCCTTTAGGAGAGAGAATACAGGGATAGGGCCTTGAGGCAGTCTGCACAGGATGTTTTATATATGCACTGTATTCTTTTAGTGAGGAACCTCTGTGGATGTTCCAGTTGTCGGATATGCCTTGTTAGGTACATACCAAAGGGGGCATTGTACTCAATGATATGTCTGATGAATGCCAAATACAGTGAAAAAAATGACTTCCTTGGACTAAGGTGCCATACCTTTGTTTATAAATTGCACAAAATACAATGATTTCCTCACCGCTCTAGACACATGATGGTCAAAGGCTAGATTACTATCTACTTGTGTCCCTAAGCTCCTGACTACTGGGTCAATTGTAAGGTGTTTGTTGTCAATATGATAGTTACCAGGGATGGATGACTTCCCAAAGGATACTATTATGCATTTCTTGGCATTTAGTTTTAGTCCATGGCTCAGACATCAGTTGTTTGTCTGTGTCAACCCCTTCTGTAGAATATTTGTGTCAGTGTGAGATTCAATGACAGCTCCTAATTTGGAATCATCTACAAATTTAGTCAGCCAGAGGCCATTGACATTGGCCTTCAATTCTGAGAAGTAAATGACAAAAATGAGCAGTCCAAGGACTGATCCCTGATGGACTCCCCTTGTGACTGGCATCTTTGTAGAGGTGGACTCCCCAGTTCTAGCTTCCTGGGTCTTGTCTGTGAGCCAGTTTACTATCCGATGGGTGACATACGGGTTTGTACCTAACCTCTTGAGCTTGTCAACAATCCCATGCCTTGGCCAGGTCAAGGTAGGCAGTGTGAGTGATTTTGCTGTTATTTATTGCTTTCGAGACCTTCCAAAAGACATCCACCAGGTTGAGTAGGCATGATCTGCCCTTGATGAACCCAAACAAGGCTGGGTCCAGTGTCTAGAGGTTTACTATATCTCTAGTGATCATCTCCATGATAATTCTTTCCATGGCTTTACATATAAGACTAGTGAGACTTATGGGTCTGTAGTTTCCAGGGTCTGCAGATGGCCCACTTCTTTTTGCAGAGGGATGACTGTTGCCTTTCTTCATTCATGAGACACAAAGCTTGTTTGGAGGCTGCAGTTAAATAGTAACTCCAGAGGCCCTGATAGGTCATGTTTCATGCTATTTAGAAGGCATCCTGGGATATTGTCTGGGCCCATTGATACAGTGTTCTTGGTCTTAGAGAGAGCATTAAGGACCTGTTCTCTAGTGATAATAGGGGGGGTTATATGTGATGATATTTCTTAAGGGAAGGTTGAGGGGAAGAGAGGGATAAAGTTGGAGCTGAATTTATCAGCCAGGTGATTTGCTATATCTGCTGGCCCAGTATAGCTGGCTCCATTTACAATGAGCACTGCACACAATTGTGCATCGCCTTTGAGGTTGTGGACATAGTTAAATAATGCTTTGTGATTGTCCTTGGCCTTTGAGGCCAAAGTTACCTCAAATTTGGCTTGGTAGACTTTATTTATCCTCTGAGTTGTTGGTTTAGTTTGAGGAGGGTGCTTTCATCCTACTGGGTGCTGTACCTCCTAATTGTTGCCATGATTTTCTTCCTCCTGTTATACAGTCTATTGATTTTGTGATTCAACCAGGGTGGCTTGTTTTTTGAGTTAGTGCTGTACTTCTTCCTGGTGGTACAGGTGCCTCTATCACCTATTAACATGTTTGTACAGGGTTTCTGTGAACAGTTCTGCATAGGCTGCAGTGTTCGCTGGGCTTATGGGGGCTTGAAATTTTGCCAGGTTCTCACTTAATAGCAGGAGGTTAGCCTTAGAATAGTTCCTGAATATTCCAGGTTTAGCTGGGGGTCCAGGTTTTATTTTTACTTCAAAAGAGATCATGTTGTGTTCTGATCTCACCATTGAAGGCATTACAGTAAGGGATGTGCAGCAGTCTTTCATATTAGGGAGAACCAAATCCAGTATGGCTGCACCCCTGGTTGGTGTGTTTACTAGCTGGTCCAGGGAGGTTGTTTTTATAAAATCAAGGGATCCATGTACATGTACATTTGGTGTCATATACGATTCCCGGTTAATAGTGGGGTAATTAAAGTTACCCATTAATATGGTATTGGGTTGGATGTTTAGCATTTCTAATAAGTTTAAGCACATGGTATGGGTTCCCTGGGTCATAGAAGGGGACCTATAGATTGCAAGGAAGTGGTATTGGATTTTACCTATAGTGATTTGAACATGCAGCAGCTCAAGTGCATTGTCCTGTTTGACCAGCCTTGAAGTATATTTATTTTTGATGTAAATAGAGACACCTCCACCTTTAGTCCCTGCCTGTGAAGTAGCTGACATAAGTGTGTGGAAGCATTATAACCTTGCACTGTTGGTGTGCTTTCCTCGGCTTTAAACCATGTCTCAGTGACCACACAGACATCAGCATTCTCTAAGGTAAAAACAGCTTCTAGGGAGTGGAATTTTTATTTATACTCCTAGCATTAAGCAGTAATACCTTTAGATTTTCATGGTTTTGATTTGCTATGTCAGAAGTACTTTCAGTTTGGCATTGCCTAAAAAAGGCATTGTGGGGAAGACAATGTTTTTGCTAATATTCGAAAGCCTAGAGGGGAGAGGTGCAGACTATCCCTGGCAAAGCTGACTATCTCTTTCCATGCTGACAAATATTGCACCCCAGTTTCCTGGCATAAAAGGAAACATGAAGTTGCTGATATTTTCTGATGAATTTTATCTTATACAAGTAATATCTGAGCTGTCTATATAAATCCAGGGTGTGTATTACCCTCTCACTAGAAGTCTGTGGAGAAGGAAAGAAATTGTGGCAAATGAATGGACTGATACAAGCACAAATCATTTATTACCCTGGGCATAAAATAAGGATAAGTATGAAAAGACATTCTGATGTTATGAAAAAATCAATAAATAAAAGGAAGAAGTGTCACGAGGACTTGGAGTTCAGAAAGTCTCTTGGCAGAAGTAACAGCCACCAACAATACACTCATCCAATTTCAATGTTGTAGGGAAGAAGAAAAGGTAGGCTCAAACAGGGACTGTATCAATTTTTCAAGAACAAAATGAAGGTCTCAGGAAGGAGAAATAGGCTTTATCGGGGGCCTGATATGAAGGGCACATTTTAGGAATTGTTTGACTTCAAACTTAGAAGCCAAAGGTGGACTCACAGTTTCAAATGTTCCTAGGTATATACTAGGCTAATGGCTACCAGGGCCTTTATAAGTCTAGCCATGCAATCTGACCCAGTTGTGTCCCCATGCATCATGGGCATTTATTGGGGGAGTATGTTAGTTAGGAAGTTTCTAAAGGTTATGTGGGGGGAGAGTATATTAGTTTGGGCATTACTCTCTGCCTTTGTCTATCAGAGATATGGTGGCCAGACCCAGGATGAATTAAATCCTTGGATCTAGTGGTTCTGATGCTATTGTATGGAAACACAGGGGATTGAGCCCTGGACCTCATACATACAAAACATGCCCTCTACCACTTAGCTACACGTCTTTACTTAAGCAGGGTTGGTTCACCATTCTCTTTCTCATAGTTCACTTGTCAGCCACTTGTTTCTGTCTCATAGGCAGACAGGAAGAAATGGCTGACAATGAGCTTTAATAGAAGAATATGGCAAGCCAGAATTAAGCAATTCACACAAAAAGAAATAACTTTATGGACCCCACAGAAAAAGGGTCCTGGTTGCTCTTGAGACACCAAATGGATAATCTCTTCCATTTTGCCACATAGGATTTTCTAGATGTAGATTTTTTACCATTCTACAAAACATGAAGCATGTCCTCAGAATATCAAAACCCTATTGTCAAAAGTCTCAGACTGGTGGCAGAGAAGGTACATTATGCCTTATATGTAGCGCATACATCTGATGTATGATGCCTGGAAGGTGTAGAAGCTTTGGTATACTGGACAAATGTTATGTTGTCGTCAGGATATCCCAAGAATAAAGAATACTGCAACAGTAATAAGAAGGCCATCTTTAAATAGCATAACTTTGGGCTGTATGTGAAATGTAGCCACTTGCAGGTAGTTTTGGAAAAGATAGAGCTCCTCTTCCTAGTCTTTTGAATGTTCCATTGCCTATATGGTCAGTCTGATGAGCAAATGCTGTTTAAATAAAACCCATTTAATTTTTATTGAATTGTTCCATGGTTCTTGGACTGGGTCAAATTGTGAAATATTTTTACTTCGATTTTTTTTTTTCTGAATCTTTAAAAGCTTAATAAAATGTGGACTGATTTCTTCATTTGCGAGAAAATATTTTACAGATGCAGAATTATCATCCCTAGAATGAGATCATCTGGGAAGATTTGGGGTGCAAAATAAACAATTATGCAGTCTGAACAAATAACAGTATTAATACGTGGAATTGTGAGTGATTACCGAATATTCCTGCTATCTATAAAATCCCTGTGTGTTTTACTTATTTACAAATCTACACAAATCTTAGAATTTCATCAACAATAATAGAATCAGAAGTAATACTTTTGACACTGAAATCACCACATTCTACCATATTAAATTTTAGACTCCTATTTAAAATAACCCATGCCATTTTGTAATAGTTCCTGTTGTACAGGTGTCTTTCAGCATACCTCAAAACCTCAATAAAGGAAAGTGCAAATGTCCCTTATAAACCTTCTTTCAGCTACTTGTCCAAAATAAACTGTAGATTAAATGAAACACAATATAAGTCATAAAATATTTCAGAAAAACACCAATCATGACAGATATAATGGTGCTTCCTAATAAAATGTGCTTTTGTCAGCTGCTCCATACTAAAGAAAATAGTGCCAGTATAAATATTCTCTTGCATGTAAATAATGGGTTTATCATTACAGTGTTATGGGATTTAGATGTCATTCTTATCCATATGTTACTATAATCACTGCAATAGGAATTTGAACTTTCTTATAAGTATATGCAGTCATTGTATGCATGACCACATAGTGCTTTTTCTTCTGTGAAATATGGTTCTTTCTGAGTTTTGGTCATGACTGCAAAGAGTCTGCTGTACAGAATAGCTACCCCATTAACAAATAACTAAATAAAAATAAAGTAATTTGATTTTTTTTAAAATTGTAGATTTAAAAAGTTATTCTTACTTCTGTGGTACTGAAGGTAGAGTTCTTAACATGATTATCTCAACAGGTGAAGATATTACTGAGAGATGTTAATTCCGGTAGTATCATGGAAGCCATTTTGATTGATGTTGGAGTGAATATGATGTGGGCTATGTGGGCTGTTGATGTGTTTTTGGGGAATCCTCCAAAAGATATTCAGCAACTAAATGAAGAGTATCAACGTATATGGCATTTTGGATTTTCATAAAAATGATGATACATTTTACTTTATTGCTAGTCAGGTGTGATTTTATTGATGCAGATAAAGACTATAGCAATACAAAACATGGCTACTAGCTTCATGTGAAGCTGATTATGGTTATTAAATGTTTGGTTGATTGGGAAGGTAAAGTTAAGGCAGAAAATTACATGCACTATTGGAGTACCGTAAAATGACAAAAGAGTGGACTGTTGGATGGACTGTTTGAATTATATAATTGCATTAATTGAGTAGCTCAGTGTTTATGGTGACAGTACATATCAAAATGTGCTTACAGAGTCATTTATGCAGAATAAAAATAACAGCAGACAGGGTACATATTTCTGTGGTTTGCATTATGAAGTGGATATAACTTCAGAGTGGGTGTTGGCATGTAATATGAATGTCATATATGACAGGTATCTGTTAAACCACTGTATTATTTCTATGGAAAAATCATTGCTTTTCATTTGCTAAATACTATACCATCGTCAACCCACCTGAAAACACATTTGAAATCTAATAAATAAGGACGTGTTAATTGCCATTTCTCAATGTGACAACAGACAATAGACATGCTCTGTTAGGAAATATAAAGCAAAAATAGCATTATACTTGGGTGGAAATCAGTGAGTGTATTGTAGTCAGTGATATAGTCCAGGATTTGATTAGACACAGGCTTCTCTAGCATTTTCCTAATGAGCATGTATTTGCTTTTGGCCTGTAATCATTTGCTGCTTAGGGATGTAAAAAGTTTGGTAGAGGTGGAATTGGTGAATGTTCAAAGCTTGGTGAAATGATATCATCATTAATGTAACACTAAAAATGTGTGTGAGGCGGTATTGCGACCTTCAGTATATTGCTATTCAATAAGTTGACATGGACCCTGTCATGCACTCAGATCCAATGGCAACTATGTGGAAGTAATCTCTATTAACTAATCCCTTTACATTTAGAGATTACTCCAAGGCAAAATCTTAGTATTTACTGATCTTACTAATAATCATAAATTATACAGCTCACCATCAAAGTTTATAATACTACTTAATCCTCAAACATCTTTTACGGGTTTTTTTTTGAAACAGCTGTATATCTCTATTGTAAGTGTAATGGTAGGAATAAAACCAAATCCACCTGGTAAAACTCAAAAACCAGTAAACTGTATAAGACAAAGAAAAGTCCATTTTATAATTTTAAAAACTATTTAAACTAGAAAGTATTTCAAACTTAGCATATGTAAGGTCCACTTTGAAGACAGGGCTCCAGCTTATTCATATTTTTATTCATATTGTTATTGTGTCCTCCCAGAGTTGGTGTGACACAACTCTTGAAATGGTTAAAGGTGTTCTTACATGCAATATGACCTTCTTTGTAAGCTCACAAGTAACCAATAATTCTGTACTCAACTTTTCACATGGTACCTCCTTTGACCCCAAGAACACTGCTAATATTATTGGAGAAAATTTCTCTTCAAACCTCACCCACCCCTTCCATCTGTTTCAAGATTCCCCTTCACACTTTCCCTTCAAGCACTGCTTTAGACAAAATCCTTTTCACACCTTCTAAAATTAAAAATACCAATTTCAGGTTTCCTGACAATATGCTTAGATTTGTGTTTAGAAGTACTAAGTCCAATCTAGCAAAACCCATCCTCCAAGTTATCCACCTGAGTCTCTTTAATGGACACATCCCCATGGTGAGGAGAATGGTTGTTCTGGTATCCTTGCATGAAGTTACTCCCTCTACTGACCCCTAACATTATTGGCCTATTAACTTCTTTAATATTATTTGTAAGCTATGGCTTAAATAATAAACCATGATACAGGTAACCTTATATCCCTGAACACATAGCAGTCGGCCTTTGTAAAGGGTATGTCATGCCTGCTAAACTTTATCAAGCTCTTTGAAAGGGTTACTGGGTAATAGATAGGACCATTATCTGGATCTTGTTAATGCTTCTTACACTATTACACTTGCTGGGATTAATGACACACTATTTCATAAATGTAACCAGTACATAACTTCTCTAGCCCGATAACTGTCTTTATATTGGAACCAATATTGTTAAGGTCAGGGGTGTTTGGTCGAGACAGAAAAGCATAACTAGCAGTGTTCCATTAGAATCTTTCTTGGAACCACTCGTCTTTGGTATATATTTCTCTGATATCAATGACTATGGCTAACCAAATGTATTGATGATTGCGAACTGTGGGTACTTATCAGATCCCAGTCTGATACTCAAATTCTCCAGCAAGAGCTACACCAAGAAAATGCTTGGTGTGTTAATCACGGGCTTACCCTTAATATCAAGAAAAACATCATTGTTTCCTTTGGTAAATCTAACATCAGTACAGCTTACTACACCTCTAACATTCCAGTTAAGTTTCATACTGTCATCAGGGACTTGGCAACATACTATCTGCTGACGACCACATATCACCACCGGTTATAAAGACCTTGTACGTTGCACAACTTTTCCTTCATGGTATCTCCTCTATGCCCAAAGATGTTACAGTCCTGCTTTATTACAGCCTTATTAGGACCATCACTGAGTACAGTACTGCCTTTGGTATTACCTTGCTAAGCACTTAAACCAACAGTAAAGAACTTCCTATTCCCTCTGCAAAAAAGATCTTTTTTCTCTGAACTACTCTGATAGGCTAAAGTTGCTCTCCTTCTTCACAGTGTAGTACAGACTCTTAAGGGTTAGTCTTAAGGAATACTTAGTCATTCATGCTGATTCTTGAGATCATTTAAATACCATATCCGAAGTCTTGTTGGCAGCACTGGAAAATAATCAATCGACTATTAGTTGCTGTAAATTCTGGAAATGTTTCAAGTTCACAGCGTTCACAGATTTAGTAAAAATTATGTGCTTTTTCCAAAGGCTAGTATAAGTACTAGACTTAGCTTGAGCTAATATTTCAGCTTTTCACTCAGCTCGGGCTTTGTCTTGCTTTTTATTTTTCTGTATAGTTGTATAAGTCATGGGGGTCTTTAGTGCATAATGCATCTTTTTAAAATATACAATGTCATTGATAAGTCTATTATGTTTTTGTGTACTAGAATTTGATAAAGTAGTTTTGGTGATTTTAGTTTCCAAGTAGTGTAGGCAATTATCACTCAAAGTTGATAGGATATGAGCGCTTTCTTTTTCTTATATTTTACTGATGTTATTTTTTTTCTGGAATGTTTGTAATGAGTCCCCTTTAATGGTTATTTCACAATGTCAGCATTCATATGGCCGAGACCATATGATCGACATTTGAAATATCGACCATGGGGAACCAGCATCTCCCTACAGTGTGGAATGGAAAGATTTCCAGTTCTGCACTGTAGTGCGATCTCAGAGTTGGTATATTTAATTCCGTGGGGTATGGGGGTGCTGGGAGCAAAGCCCCCCTGCTAGCAGTGTTAAGGTAAGTTTGTTTTTGTTTTTTATGTTCTACTTGTATGGTTGACATTTTAAATGTCAATCATATGGTCTCGGTGATATGAATTTTGACATTGTGAAATGTCGACCATATTAAGTACACCCGTTTGTAATAAGTATGTTGATAACTGAAGTTTTAGCTGTTTTAAGGTCAGGTCTGGTGGCTGTGCTTACTAGCTGACCCAGGTTATTTAGCTATACAAATCTATTAATAGTAGATGTTTAGGAACTATCCTTGTTAACATAAGGTATGACCACGACTTGGTCTACTTTGGATAATTGTCTTTTTGGTGTTCTTTATGGCAATGATGGCTATTATTATTCTACAAAAAGTGTGGAAATCCAACCATTTCCTTTCATTCATAATTCGGTTTCCAAGATTTTGGTGGCATTCCATGATGTCCAGGATGCAGACTTATCTCAGTTGTTATTAATGTTGCCTAAATTCATATCACCTCTACCATTTGTGATGATATTATATACATGTTGGACAACAGGTATAACTTGTGAGGTACTTAATGAAACTTTGGTCATTTCACTGCCTATGGATTATAGCATGAAAAATAAAGTCAGCCGAAGCATTATTTTCTGGAAATGTACGAAAAAACAAGCGGGTTGGTTTATGGTTAATCATTTTACTGTACTATGTGGACAGTAGTCTCTGCTTTGATAATCACATTGCCACAGTGTTCAGGAAATCCTTCTATTTGGTACACCTCATCACAAAAGGTTTCTCATCCAGAAAAAAAGAGGTCATTGCGCTCCTCTACTCATCACTCATTAGACCCATTATAGAGCACAGCGACCCTTTTGGTATGTACCTCACAAGACATCTACAACAACTGGAGAGGCCACAGAAATACCTCACAAAGAGTATTACTGGCCTCAAACAGATGCCCTATTTAGACTGTCTCAACAAACTCCAGCTTTAGTCCGTTGCATATCGCCTACTCAGAGGCGATCTCTGCCTAACATACAAAGATATGTCAAACCCAGAGCTGCTGGACATGCTCTATTTAAAGAAATCACAATCCCTCCAAGCTACACGCTGTAGGGACCTAAACCTTGTCATCACAATAAACAGAACATGCTGGAGGGATAGATTCCTGTCCCGGAGACTTTCCATACTCTGGAACAGACTACTTATCTATGTCAAACAGAGCTCCTCATTAGCACTCTTCAAGAAAAATCTTGATGATTGGATGGGAAATAGGAAATTCACCCTGGGATCACTTCTGTAGCTCTGCTTGACAGGGGCACAGGAAAATAATTTTCTTGGGTGGCGAAAGCCAAGGTACCTTTTTGGCTAGGCTTATATAGACCCTAGGGCCAATAGCCTAGTACCTACCTATGTACCTATAGTTGTTTTCTTTTCTGAAAATCTGGCATATGGAGTATAAATATATACTATTGGTGTGGTATTTGTTATGAAAAGGTGTTATGGATTGCAGAGATAGTACACAGCTGAACAGGGGGAATATAGTGGGACTGTATCCAGTGACTTAGCATAAGCTTGTTAATAATTAATGAATTATAAAATAATAATAAAATCCACATTTTTAGGGATAGCCCAAGAACAAATGTCCTACAGTATCTAAGAGTCAGATGCAAGCAGATATAACTATTTAGGATCATAGGATCATAGGAAATTACTAGGCTATCGATCAAGAGGTCATTTTAAGCCTAGATGTTTCAACTCAATATAATACCTTAGAGGTAATAGTCAATACTCAAGATTGCATTTAGTGATGACTGCCCATGTCCTGGCGGATTCTGGGTGCTTTCCCTGGTAAAAATTTACAGTACCTTATCCACTCATCCATGTTTCTCTTGAACAGTGTCATAGAGGTACTCTGTTTCACATGAATTGGTAGCTTGTTCCAAAGATGTGGCAGTCACTGGGAGGTAAATCTGTTCCTCCACCATGTCCTATGTAAGTCATAGGCCATATTTAAGTCCCTGGAATGGGTAGCCCTAGACCCATTTGATTTACAGATATGCAGTAAGTTCATTAGATTTGGGTCTTGGTTGCTCTGTAAGCCAGGCATAAGTCTCCCCTAAGAAGTCTATAAGATACAAAGTATAGTGACCAGGATTTTATTAGGTCCATGTAAGGCACATGCTGGAGGCCCTTGATCTTCTTTGTTAGAAACCTCAGAGGTCTCTCTACTTGCTCTAGATGCTTAGTACGGTACATACCGAATGGGGCATTATACGCAATTATGGGCTGGATAAGTGCCCAGTATAAGGGATTATAATATCTTTTTCTCTCAAGGCAATGCCTTTACTAATCAAGTGAGCTATGTTGAAAGCTTTCCTTACAATGGTAGACATGTGGTGGTTGAAGTTAAGGTTACGGTCAACCTGTGTATTGCCAGTGATCTGATAGTGTGAAAGGACATTGTTTGTACCAAAGGGAATGATGATGCATTTCCTTGCATTCAGTTTGAGACCATGACTAATACACCAGTTGTTGGGCTGTGTGACACCATCCTGTAGTATACTGACATCATTTGGGGATTCAATGACTGCACCTAGTTTGCAGTCATCTGCAAACTTGGTCAGCCCCAACCCTTTAGTTTTGACCTGAACTTCTGAGAAGTATATACCAAATAGTAGGGGGCCCAGTACTGACCCCTGTAGCACCCCATTGGTAAAAAGTCTGCTAGTTGATGTGGAGTCACCCACTTTGACAGTGTGTATGTCCAGTTTGTGAGACAGTTGGCAACCCATCTTACAACAAGGGGGTTTACATTCAGTTTGCTATGTTTATCTGTAATGCCTGTATGTGGGATTGTGTCTAAAGCCTATATCAAGTTGACATATGCAGTGTGCACATGTTTGCCCTCATCAATGGCCCTGCTCACACTTTCAAAGAAATCCACCAGATTTAACAGGCAGGATCTGCCATTCATGAAGCCGAATTGGGTAGGATCCAGGGTTTGGATGTCACTCATGTCTTTATTTATGAGGTCCAAAATGATATGTTCCATGGCCTTACAGATGAGGCTGGTCAGGCTTATGGGTCTGTAATTCCCTAGGTGGGTTGTTAGGCCACCTTTGTGGAGGGGAATAACTGTAACTGTTCTCCATTCCGGAGGAACAAAGCATCTGGTTAGGCTATGATTGAAAAGGGTACTTATTGGTGATGCTAATTCATGTTTTAGCCTGGGATGTCATCTGGCCCCATAGGGGCTGTGTTTTTTTACTTGGACAGGGCTTTGAGGACCTGCTCTTTAGATATGCAAGGTAAGAGCAAGTTTCGGGGAGGGTTTGTTGTAACTTAGGATAGGATAAGGGAGTGAAAATTTACCAAACCTATCCTCTAGCCTGTTCAGTATCTCTGTGGGTCAGTGTGTGTGATACTATTGGCCACTAATTCTGCACATGCTTGGGTCCTACCCTTTAGGTGACGTATATAGCTGTAAAAGGCCTTATGGTTATCCTTGGCTGTACTTGCTAGGTTTGTCTCAAAGGAGCACTTGGAGGATTTGACGAGTTGTCTTATTTGCCTGTTAAGGCTGAAAAGGATACTTTTCCATTGTTGGGTCCTTTTCTTTGTTTTCTTGGACAGCAACATTTTGCATTTATTGTAGGGTTTGTTGATGCTGGAGGTCCACCATGGCAGCTTGATTTTACTTGGGGCTTTGGCTTTGATTCTATCTGGTACAGCCGAGTTTATAGACTTATGCAAGTAATTGTACAGGACTTTAGTGTAAGCTTCGGCATAGTTATCACTTTCAGCTTGAGGTGGGGTTGGAATGCATTTATACCTTCACCTAGGAGGGTATAATTTGCCTTGGTGAAGTTTTTTAGTCTGATTTCACCCTTTGTGAGTTCTGGTGTTAGTGTCAGTTTGAAGGTGATTGATTTGAGGTCAGTTTTAACTAATGAAGGTCCAACAATTGCATTAGTGCACCTATTTGACATGTTGGTGAGGATCAGCTCTTGAATGTTTGTTCCTCTTGTTAGGGTATGGAAAATTTGCCCCAAAGCATTTGAATTCACAAAGTCAAGGAATGTTTGTGCTAGCGAGTTTGGGCTAGAGAAGGTTCCCAGTTGACAGTGGGATAATTGAAATCCCCCATAACCAGTGTGCTTGGTAAAATCTGGATTGTCTTCATTTTGGTGAAGTGAGCTACATGGGTGTCATGATCCACAGAGAGGGATCTATAACTGTCTAGGACTTGAATGGGGGTCTTACCCACCGTAATTTGGACATGGAGTAACTTCATGGAGGTGTCCTGTCTAACTAGATGTGAGGTGAATTTATCTGTAATATAGATTGAAACACCACCTCCTTTAGTTTTCATACATTTGATTTATGGTCTAAAGGTGTGGAAGGCATTGTAGCATTGCAGGGTCTGGGTACTCTTTGAGGCCTTAAACCAGGTTTCTGTGACTACACAGTCATCTACATCTTCTAATAACAGAAGTGCTTCCAGGGACTTCAGTTTTTGGTTTAACCTCGTAGCATTTAGCAGGATGACCCTTATTTTGTTTTGATTGGTTAATTTCACATTGGTAATGTTTTTAAGACCTTGCATAAAAAAGGCACTATGGGGAGGCAAGAGCCTTTTCCA
Source organism: Protopterus annectens (assembly GCF_019279795.1). Classification (NCBI taxonomy): domain Eukaryota; kingdom Metazoa; phylum Chordata; order Ceratodontiformes; family Protopteridae; genus Protopterus; species Protopterus annectens. The sequence goes on from NC_056726.1 coordinate 1,130,790,946, forward strand.
GCAGCTGAAAGCCTATGGGTGCCAAGTGCAAGCATCTCTGGCAAAGCAGTGGTGTTTGTCGACCATGTCTTCCCAGGCAAACAGGAACTGGATCCCCATGGAATGACACCAAAAACTAAGCCAATTGAAATAAATCATTTTTTTTTTTTGTTTATACTGTGGCATCATTCTAGGTGAGGGTAGTATGCTGCTCAAGGCTAGGGACATACCTGGCTAGGGACATACCTGCCTGGGACACAAAGCCTAAAGCCCTGTCTCTTTACTCTGTATCATACAGACTACTAAGAAGTGATTTCTGCATACTGTACAAGGAATCCCTGAACCCTGTTTAGACGAACCATTTTCACATACACAAAATACACACCATCACAACTACCAGATCAAAATACCTAAACTTTGCTTGTGACATAAAACAGACATGTTGGAGAGACAGATATGTTTCAATGAGAATTCCCATCCTCTAGAACAGGCTCCCCAGCCATGTGAAGCAGTGTTCCTCCCAAACCCTATTCAATTGCAACTTGGACCAATGGATGAAAATCAGAAATTCACCCCTGGTCTGGTGCCTACATTTGTGATGGACAAAGGCAGTCAGTAAATAATCCCCTATATAAATCAAATTTATGGTTTACATTTGGGTTGCATGGCAAGGCTTATAAATCCCTACTGGTCATTAGCCCAGCACACACCCATGAACCTAAAATGGGCTTTTTAAGTATTAGGAGGTGGTTATCGAATACCAAGAAAGCTGTGTCTAGTAGTGAACAGAATCTTCCATATAAAAAAGATAGAACAGGTACCAACCACCTAACACCCACAATTGCCCTGGTGTATGTATGTGTGTGTGTTGGGGAATAACAATACAGAAAAGTCTGTTACAAATATCCTGAAATCCTAAAGTCATTTTTTTTATGAAGCTGTTTGTAAGATTAAATGTTTCACTTGCTTGATGTTTTAATTCACTGAAGAATAATTACATGCAAAATAATAAATTGAGTGTTAGTTATTTTTTTAAATGCTGTAAGAAATAAAATGCCATGCAGTTGATAAAGACCATTCTTTTTAAAACACTTGCAAAAACATGGCAAAGAAAACACAAAATGTTTAGAAAAGCAAATAGAACGGGTCTATATCACAATGTTGAAGATGCATTACTTTGAATGCGTCTTCATCGAACCCATAAAAATGAAAACTGAAAACAGCGAAACTACATATGAAATCTACATTGCCAAAAACAAACTGGGGGGGCTTCGCCCCCCACACCCCCTTAACTAAATATACCAACTCTGAGATTACACTACAGTTTACAAAACAGCAAACTACCGGAGGTGGGAAAGTGATTTTTTTTCCCAGGGAAAGAAATCGCTCATATGCCCCTTTGCTGTTTTCAGTTTTCATTATTTTAAGTTCGGAAAAGATGCATTCAAAATTATGCATCTTCGACGATCTAATAGGAACCCAATAGAACTGTGTCTTTGGTTTATTTGCTATATCTGTCTATAGAGTGGATATTAAATTCTCTTGCATGCAAACACCATTATATCTGCATATGCTATTAAGCTGTTAGTTTGTGCAGCTCACTTGGTTACTGATATAAAAACTTAGGTGTGATGCAGGAGATGTTCTAAGCAAAAAGGCCAGGATTTGTGTTTGGGACATTCTGAAAATGGTCTAGACAAAAAGTTAACCTTACATTTATTTATTATTTATCAATTTACTGACATTTGATAACTGTGAAAGTCTGACTGGGTAGGAGCCCATTTTCAAAGGAGGCCCAGGAAGAAAAGCTCCAAAATATTACAAAACATAGTTCATAGTTCATTACTAAGCTAACTGCCCCTGCGAGCCATTTTAAGCCTAGCCAATTATCCCTTGTAAGATTGTGTTTGTAAGGCAAACACCTTAGCCATTAAGCCATCCGTCCACCCTTTTAAGAACAGTAATTTACAGTCTTTAAAATAACACAAAAAATACAGTTTAAATAATTATATCAAATCAAACATACTATGAAAACATAGGTAAAGAACAGATACAAGTTATATCACAAGGTTTTAAAACTTCAACAAATGTTATCCTACTTTACAAAGAAATTAAAGGTAAATTAATAAAATGCCAAGAGGAATTGCAATACAAAGTGAGAGAAAATCACACTTATAGTATATGTGGAGAGAAAGCCAGGGGAGAAAATTTTATAGCAATAAGGAAGTGAGTGAAGGCAAGAGATTAAGGAGACGTAAGGTATGAACAGGTATTTGCTCACACATAGGGATATAGTTTATCCTAGAGTTGAACAGGAACAGAGCCAGATTTTGCCTAGGAAGTCCTTTAGAATGGTTTTGAAAGATGGAATGGAGGGGGTTGACCTGATGTATAGAAATAAGTAGTTCCAGGACTTGGCAACATGGCAGGTGTACAGATAACACCCAGCAGATTTTATAGGTTTGTGGAAAGACAATACCCAGCAGAGTTTATAGGTTTGTGGACAGAGAGGAGTATTTGGTCATGGGACAGTAATGACCAACTAGGAACATAGTTCTGTAGAATGTTATTTAGTGCTAGACAAGTATATGGATTCTGTATAATTTTATTGGTGGTAAGAAGCTGTGTATATGTTAGTTCATTGGTAGTTCTTATCAATTTAGGCTTTTTAGTGCTATGCAGTGGTGGGTCCTAAATAATATACAACCATCACTTAGTAACATCTGTGGGATTAACCAGTATAAAAAAAATATTTATATATATATATAATTTCGAAATTACAAAATCCTGAAGTTCAATATATCGAACTTACAATCCTGAGATCTTGTAATCTCAAAATTAAAAAAAAAACGTCATACATTTCAAACATACACATGGATACTTATAACTGCGATGACTAACTGTTTGCAGGCAACAATATTTATCTAGACAATGTGTGGGGGCCCCCACACCCTCCCTACTAATAAATTCTAGCTCCAGGATCACGCTACAGTGGGGAAAAGGTCATAATGCTTTGAATTTAATGTGCCAGTGTTATGAGTTTCGATCAAATGAGTGTTCGGTGTTTTGAGTTTCAGTGCTTTGGTATTGGTGAAATGAGTGTCGATTATATGAAATTTCGATCATATAAAGTAAACCTATATATATATATATATATATATATATATATATATGTGTATATATATATATATATATATATATATATATATATATATATATATATATAGTTGTTGTTGTGTCTTTCGGCTTTTCCCGGTTAGGAGTCGCCACAGCAGAACTCCGTCCGCTAATGATTGGTAGTTGATTTTTACGTGCTGAGTTACCAGCCCAGATGCACAACCCCATTCATGCATATCTCCACGCAGAAGATGCTCTAGCTGAGAATCGAATATATATATATATATATATATATATATATATATATATATATATATAGGTCTACTTCCAAATTTTGAACTTTCAAAATGTATATATATATATATATATATATATATATATATATATATATATATACACACATATATATGGGTCGACTTCCAAATTTTGACCTTTCAAAATGTAGACTTTTTTATGGTTGAGACCATAAGATCAAAGCGTTGAAACTTCAAAATTTAAATAAAAAAAAAAACACAAAAAAATCTTTTTTTTTTACGTTTCTGCACCCTTCCCCCCACATCCCCTGCTAATTAAATATACCAACTCTGAGATCTCACTACAGCGAGTAAAACAGCTAATATACTATTTTGCGCTGTAGGGTGAAGTTTCAAAACTTCTACCTTATGGTCTCGACCTTAAGAAAGTCGACATTTTGAAAGTTCAAAATTTAGAAGTAGACCCATATATCTCCAAAAAATGATAAAATTGGCAAAGCACAGCAGAAAAGCAGGGAGACGTACTAAAAAGTCAATCCACTTTTAATAAACAGTAAAAGGTAAACGCTTTCACAATTAAAAATTGCTTCATCAGACCTTATATAGTATGCCGATATATTGATAACACCAGAAACTGACATTACTTGTTAAAGGACACAGGCCCACTGTACATAAAGCTTATATGATTTGAATGAAATTGATACAAATACAACACACTACCAAGGTCTATTCATTGTTGTACACTTAGTACAAATAGAAATGTAACAACATAGGATACATACCTGCAATGTGAGGAAGTTGGTGATTGAGGGAATACATAGCAATGCATTCTACTACAGTGACCCTTCCATCCTCAGGTCAAATTATAACAGAGAGTAATCGGTTTAGTTTTTTTTTTTTTTTCATTTCTTGAATGCAGAAACCTATCAGCCATCAAGACTAACTATCTTGTATATACAATGTAATCTTTTGGTTAACAGAAAGTACAGTGGTCAACTTTGTAAGAGGCCCTTAGAGTGCAAGGACAACGTCAGAGGATGTTAAAAACTAATTTCCATCATAGGGAGGCATGTATTGGACTACATGAAGTTAATATGCAGCCAAGGTTCTTCAATTTAAATTTGCTTAGATTGTACTAAGACAAAATTCTCAGTGAAAATGTTTGGAAGGTGGCCCTTATGGTAGAGCTTCCGCAGTATAGGGGATGCAATACATAGTAATTCATTATAGCCTTGTGATGCTTCATATTTTTCTGAATATCTCAACAACCACATAATACAGACTTTACTGCTTAGCCAATATGGTAGATGGAAGAATAAAATGCTCCTGACAATATGTGTGTTCTTTGAGTGGTTACTGAGATATTGAAAGTTGTTTACAAAATATTACACAATTAATAATACCTGTGCTTATTTTGACTTACATAATCCAGTTTAATACCTAGAATCTAACAAATACTGCCACTGAAAAGTTTAGTTTGTGCTGAACAGGTTGCCATTTACATTTTTACTAACCCTTATGGCTACAAGGACATGAACATTTGCTTAAAATGTGAGACTATAACTTGATTTTTTTTTTCACAAAAAGCTCAGGTTGCAGTCATAGGGAGTTAAGTGTATGAACTTCCAGGGTGCCACTGAAGTGAATGAGTTAAACCAGAGTACAACAGTCCTTCCTGAACAGTAATGCAGAGTCCTTGTTACAATAATAAAGTTTCACGCAGTATGCCTATTTATACCTTTAGCACGTCTTGAGCAGGTCTGTATCTTTAAGAATATTTTTGTATTCTGCATATTACTTTATACTTTGACATTGAATAATCAAGCTGAATATATATTCTAGGAAATGCACTTACATGTGGTTTGGGAGTTGCCAGTTGTGGACAATTAAGGCATTGTCACATAGCTTATTTTGAATTCATTGTTGAAGTAAAGAGAAGGGTATAGATTTCTTAATGAACAGCAATGACTGTACTTTATGGATAAAGGATTGGTTAGGAGATAAGAGATGACCACACAACTGTGTCATTTCAGGAGAGCTAGTCAGTTTGTATCTTAGCCAGCTGTGAGAGACCCTACTGATTCATATGTAAATACTAGACATGTGCTCCAGAAGATCACTGAAGAGCCTAGCCCAGTTTCTCACTTGCCTCAGAGCACTGTCTGGTAAAGTGACTTCCTCAAAATCACACAGCAGGTGAATGGAGGCTGAGAAGGAAAAAAAAGCACACTATCTCATTAATAGCTCATAACCTAATCTTCTGTGCTAAAGGATGTGTTGATAGTTGCTGCCTGCCAGGTTCAAAATAATTAGTACATTTTCACATGTATATTTAAAAGATGCATAGTAACCTTGTTCTGTACATAGATTATATAACTTTTAGGAACATTCTTTCTAATCAAAAGAGAAAGAGATGACCTGCATTGAGGCTGTCTGAGTTTTTGTAATTAATTGTATAACACCATTATTTATAAGATGATTGTAAAAACTGCCTCAGGATGATAATAACTTTTAATGTAACATCCTGACCCCTCTAGTTGATACTGATAGTGTTAAAATGATATTCATGTAATAAAAAGGCAATTCCAAGGAAAACTTTCCAATTCTGTATTATATGCTATGTTTTGGAAAATTAATAATTTTGGGTGGTGGAATTCGATTTTACAATATGCAGTGTAAAACACCTCCAACCCAGTGGATCATTGAAATAAACATGTAACACTAATTCCCTCTCAATATGCACAGCTAACCTAAACATAAGAAAAAAAAAAATAAATAAATAAAAAACACATCAGAGGCTTCATGCATCTACACACAATGATCTAAGTTCCAAAAATAACCCAAAATAATATAAAGTTCAAGCAATGATAAATTATGAAAGTTATTCACTCAGAGTCTTGGCATCACAGCCAAGCTCACTCATGTCTGAAGTACAAAATACATTAAAAGAAGAAAAAAAAAAAAAAAGATAAATAAAAATAATTCTCCTTAACCCTTTCATAAAAAGTAATGATAACACACAGTGGTCATCATCACTAGTACTTTCACAATGTAATCTAAATCTGAAAGCCATTTGTATCAATGAGAGAAAACTTTATATAACATTAAAGAAAAAATGGCTGAATAATTAAGATACAGAGCAGCTGCCAATCAATTAACTGTCAATCTGACTTCATACAGGATAGACAAATGTGATCCATCTTTAATCTTGCAGTCTTTAATAATTTTTTTATCTGTTAACCATGTAAAGTGTCCCTTTTCTGTTTCTGGGACAACCGGGAAGCATTGTCTGGTTAACTGAATGGCTCAAAATCATGTAGTAGGTAAATGGATGTAGAAGGAATCAAACCATATATACTTAACTACAAGAAGCAGTTTGGTAAAAGCTCAGAAACTTAAGATCCATATTATGTGCCAAACAATTGCAGTCAAGCCATTTTGCCATGTCAGTTGATTCTTTAAAATCTTTTGATAAGGAAGATAACTTAATTCTGTTCAGTTCTGTTCAATGTTTTGCTAACTTTGGCTTGCTCAATTCCTTTATTAAGTTGTACAATTTCAGAATACAGTTTTGTTGATTTTTCTTTATGTCAATGGCTCAGCCTTACCTCCCAGGTTGATTAAGTCTAGGATCAGAATAAACCTCTGTCATCTTTTTAAGTTATGCAATGAACTTTACTTTTCATATTACTTAACATTCATTTATTCATAAAGTGATTTAATGCCTCTGAAAGAATCTTAGATGTTACAGGTGATTTGATAATTTATACTACCTTTCCAGAACTGAACCTTCCAAAAATTCTTCTTGTCATAGATTTCTTTTCCTCATTTTCCATTTAGAAGTTCAATCAGGATAATTTCCTGTTATGTTCCTTTGCTGGTATATATTGCTTTTCTTATTTTATTGGTTTATTATCTTTTAAGTAGTCATCCATTTTAAATATTTAACATAATTTCAAAGCTGGTTTCTTTTTACCCCCACAATGGGGCAGGGGAGCTTACTCTATGTGGAGACTGAAGTTATGCTGTTTTAAGAAATATATCTTTATTCAGTTATGGACATTTCTATTCTCAGGATTTGTTAATAAGGCTTAGTTTGCTTAGTTTGGATGGCTTTACTTTTTAGTGAGTTTCTTAACATTCCTCATCCAGTCATCTGTGTTACTGTAAGGACTATTGATACATTGTATCATTATAATATCAACTTATAAAGACATTCCAATTCAAGTTTTTAGAATATGTTTCAAGTAAGAAATGTAATCTCTCTCTCCCTCCCTCTCTCTCTCTATATATATATGTATATATATATATATATATATATATATATATATATATATATATATATATATATATATATATATATATATATATATATATATATATATATATATATATATACGCAAACAACAGAATATTGGTGCTTCAAAGATTGACCCCATAATATCAAGAATGTGAATGTCAACAAACGTTTGACAAAACCCAGTGCACCAGCATATATCTATATATGTCTATATATATATATATATATATATATATATCTATATATATCTATATCTATATATATATATATATATATATATATATATATATATATATATATATATATATATAGATATATAGATATACAGAGAGAGAGAGAGATACATATAAAACACATATAGATACAGATATATGTATATGTATGTACATCTTCATTTTTTGTTGACTAGGTTAATCCCGCTAGGCTAGCAGCCTCTTTTCAGTGGAGACCTTTGTACAATTAAATTATTAGGGAAAATTTGGCCAGCACATCTAGGAACTTCACTTTCTCTAGCTGCCGTGGGATCTTTTCCATCCACATGAGCTATCATCAGCTGAAGCAGAAAAAAAGCTCTTAATAATAAATAAAACAGCAGTGTGAGATGGAGCACATATCATGAGACATTGCACTGGGAAGGCCTGGCCATCCCTGCTGCTTGTGAATTATTGATAAACTGGTCAGTAGTGAGAGTGAGAAAGTAATTGTATGACAGCATGCAGCTGGTATGGCTCTAAAAGCAAAGGAGGGATTCAGAAAGATTTTAATCTATCAATAATTTTGTAAGTACATTGGCATTGGTAGTTTATTCTACTGCCTAGTGCTGTAAACACTTTCTTTCTATAAAACTTTTAGGTTTGACATATTAGCATATCAGGAACTGCTGAGTATGGTGTTTGCTCTTCAAAAAATCAATGCTGATCAGCTATTACTGCCAAACTATACCCTTGGCTTTCAGATCTACGATTCCTGTTTTGATGAATTTGTATCCATTGAGGGTATGTTCCAACTTCTTTCTGGTGAGAAGACTCTAATCCCAAATTACTGCTGTAAAAAATATCCACCAGTGGTTGTGATTATTGGAGACAGCCTATCTTCTCAGTCAATTCCAGTGGCCAGAATACTGGGTCTATACAGATTTCCCCAGGTAACAAAATATTCTAAGAAAGTTGTATGATATTTCCTTTAGAATTAATGTCTGGCAAAATGCACTGATGATTTATATTATTAAAACAGAAAATCTTGTTTCAGAATATAAAATCTACTCGAAGAGTTACATGTTTGTGTTCAAAAAATAATGTAAGCAGAACAAGAGGCTCCTGTATTGTACATAAGGCACTCGTATTAATTATGAATTTACTACATTGACATTCCTCTTAAAAATTATAACAGAGGTAAATAACAAGGCACTAGCAGCACAAGATGGTATAAGGCCAGTTTCATTGAATTTTTGGGGTCTCATATAGTAGAACCTGTATAGGGTATACTGATGCAGTCCCTCAGTACAAGTCAAATATGATGCATATTGAAGAAAAAGAACATTGTAACAACTCATACAGGGGTGAAAATACAAAACTTAGCAATTCTGGATCAATTTCAATTAGTTTATATTTGATAGTATTCCTGGACACCAGAGAAGATTAAAGAGGGCCTAAAAATAGATGTCACTTGAAACACAGCATGTGTTTATAAGGTGTCTTAACTGAAGCTAACCTCACTTAGGCTTTCTGCTTGATATGGCATTTCAAAATTTTTATGGAAGAACAGACGGCAATGCTTCTAGCTGGTCTCATGGCCAAGATGTGGCACAGTCTCTTTTGTATTATGTATTTATTTATTTGCATTTGTTTACCTGGAAAGTCCAAATGGGTTGAAAACCCCTTATTAGTGGAGGCTCAGGGAGAAAAGCTCCAGAAAAATAGAAATAAGTATACAGTTGAACAAATATGCATATACGATACAAATATACTGTATACAGTTAAACAGATATACATACAAGATAGAAAGACATAACAGAACACTGTGTGATGCTTGTTCAAAAAGTTTGTTTGTGCCTTTCGGCTTTTCCTGGTTAGGGGTCACCACAGCGGAACTCCGGTCCGCTAATGATTGGAAGTTGATTTTTACGTACCGGCTTGCCAGGCCTGATGCACAACCTTCAACGAAGGTACACCCATTTATGCATGTCTCCATGCAGAAGACGCTCTAGCTGAGAATCGAACCGGACAGCATCTTACTGTGAGGCGACAACGCTACCGCAGCACCACCACCGCGGGTTTCAAAAAGTAATATTTCAAAATATGATGCACAGAACACAAGAAAATATTCCATAACAGTCAGTGATATGGTAGGAGACATGTCAGCATGTAATATGATATATATTTGATGCAAATTGCAAAAGAATTTCACATTCTGGAAGCTCTCAGAACACAGTCTTACACTGCATGGGGACATATCACCTTCTAGAAAGAAATGTATTTTTGGAAACCAGCACATGCTGAGTGGGGGCTAAATGAGATTAAGTAAGGGATCAGCCTTAGGTCAAGTGGTGCCCAAGGAAAAAGGGCACCACAGTGCCCCCCATACCACCTGGTGCCCCCATCCTGGTCTATTTACACCATCCAGTTTACTGGAAAAGTGCTCCTTCTAGACCGGCGCCCTAGGCGGTCACCTAATTAGCCTATGCCTAAGGTTGGCTATGCTTCACAGTATTATACCCCTTACTTAATCTCACTTAGCCCCCATTCAGCATGTGCTGGTTTCCAAAAATACATTAATTGGTGCAAAAGTTGATACAGTGTTACACATAATGATTACAGTAGTATATACAGAATATATAAATAAAAGCATTAATTTTGTTGATTGCTAGATGATTTCATTCAGAGAGGTATAAACAGAGATATATTAATCAGCATTATTGTGCAACTATCAACAAGTGATGAAAACTAATGATTATGGAGAACATATCAGTCAGCAGTAGCAAAGAAGCATGGGAGTTTAATTATCATTTAAGGAGAAGGAGGAGGTTAGGTTATAGAGCAGGTACAGAGCTGTTTGAGGTCCCCTCTTTGGGCAAGGAAGGGAAAACCATTCTTGTCAGTCCTGGGAGAGGGAACAGGGAAGGTTTCCCTGTTGTGTCAGAATACTCTGCCCATCCCTGGGGAAAGCAGAGGCTGTCATTAGTAACACAGTTGGCCCCATTTTTCCTGTTAAAACGAAACAAAAAATCAACCATATATCTACTTTTTAAATTTCTTTGGATATGAGTAGTTTATTGGGACTGACTCTGGATCTGATTCATGTTATTGATCCATCTTGTAGAGTAGTTTCCAGTAAAAGAAAGAGGGACGCATCCTTTATTGAAGAGATTCAAGTTTCTGAATCTGAACAGGAAGATGCAGGGACAGATTCAGGGTTTTGTCCTCAGATTTCTGATTCAGACTCAGATCTGTCCTTGGATTTCTGATTCAGACCCGTAGGAGAACTCTCTTTTTGATTCTCCCTATGGGGGTTTCTCTTTATCTGAGACTATTGCTCGAATGCTCCACTGATTTCAGTGGGAGAACACTGAGCTTTCTCAATCCCTCAGAAAATACTATGAGTTCTTACAGAAAGATTTTCCAGAACCTACCTACACTCATTCTTCCTGTCCTGTCTGCTTTACAGGATGTGTGTCTTACTGTCTGAAGGTTTCCTGATAGTCAGCCAGCTGTCCCTAAAAAGACAGATAGGATGTATAAAGATCCTCAGCCTTTTAAACTTTTATAGGTTCATAAGTTCATGGGAGGTTATACTAGGTAACCATAGGGCATTTACAAGGCTAGCCACGTTATACCCATATTCTCTAATTGACCTTGGTTAGATGGTCATTATTCACAGAGCGTGTCTATGACCAGCATCAACTGCCCTGTCCATGAGAGACATAGGCACCACCCCTGGGGATCCAATTGTCTAGGTTGTGCTAGAATAAGGTTATTGAGGAGCCCTGCTTCGGGTGAATTGGGAGTTTATTCCAGAGAAGCGGCAATCTCTGAGAGATATATTTGTCTGTCCAGCATGTTCTGTTAATGTCTCAGGCTAGGTTGAGATCCCTAAAGTGAGTCACTCTTGTCCTATTTCATTTGCGGATGTGCAGCATTTCCATTAGGGCAGGGTCAGAGACTGCTCTGTAGGCCAGGCACAAGTCGCCTGTCAGTAGCCTGTAGGATGCAGAGTACAGTGACAGGGGTTTCAGTCTTTCCATATAGGTTATGTTTTGGAGGCCCTGAATTTTCTTGGTGAGAAACCTCTGTGGTCTCTCCAGCTGCTGCAAGTGTCTGCTAAGGTGCAAAAGGGAGCGTTGTACTCTATTGGGGGTCTAATGAGGGTCAAATAAAGAGGAATTATAACATCCTTAGTCTTGGATATGATGTCCTTATTTATGAGCTGCACTATGCAGACGTCTTTCCTTACCATTGGGGAGGCATGGTGATTGAAGCTTAGACTGCTATCAACCCAACCTGTGTTCACAAATCTTGCACCACTGGGTTTAAACTGTGTTGTCAATATTGTAATTTGCAGGGACTTTCTCTTTGCCAAAGGGGATAATAATGCACTTTTTTTACATTCAGTTTTTGTCCATGGCTTTGGCACTAATCATTGCCTGTGTTATCTCTTTTTATAATATGTTAGGATTGCTTGGGGACTCAATGATTTCACCCAGTTTGCAATCATAAGTTAACATGGCAAGCCACAGGCCATCTACTTTTGCCTGGACTTATGAGAAATAGATTCCAAATAATACAGGACCCAGCACAGATCCTTGTCGGTATGCCACTGGTAACTGGTCTACTGGTAGATGTGGAATCCTTGACTTTAACAGTATGCATTCTGTTGGTGAGCCAGTTGGCTACCCATCTAGTAAAGTAGCTGCTGTAACCTAAGTTGTCTCCTCTGCTATTAAGCACTTAATTCCAATCTGACTCTTTCTAATGAGAATGGGAGCATTATTTATTTATTTTTTTATTTATTTATTTGGCATTTGTTAACCGGGTTAGTCTGGCTGACAGAAGCCCTTTTTCAGCAAAGACCCGAGGAGAAAAGCTCCAGTAAAAAAAAGGTTAAAATAACAGTATTAAGCATATTAACATAGAAGGGATATAGATTTGTCTTTTACATAGTTAAACTAAAAGCATAATGCAAAATTTTATCACAGTGCATTGAAGAGAAGTTATATCACACAAATTTTGGTTAAAGTCATATCAATATTAAAACAAGAGGCATTTGTACTTTTTTATTTATTTTATTTATTTATTTTCCATTTGTTTACTGGCTTAGACGACTGGACACAAGGTGACCGTTTTCAGTGGAGGGCCAGGGAGAAAAGCTCCAGATACATAGTAAAAAATTATAAAAAATAATAAAAATAATAAAAAAATTATATAAACATAGCTATTTTCTGCAAAGAGCATAGAACATATAAAGGGAGTAAAATCTGAGTTTTACAAAAGATGCAGCATACAGCGGTTAAAATATTGAAAAACAAATTAAACAAGATATTATACAACAAATATACAATTGCTTGAACATAAATTCAGAAAGAAGTTTCCATAGACAAACAGGGTCATAAATTAGAAATCATAACTATAAAGGTTTCCTAAACACCTGGTTCATAGTACTATGCACTAAGTGAAACTACACAGTACACCTGTGAGTAGGGACAGGTGAAATTAGTCTGATTTTGTACAGGAACATATCCAAGTTTTGAATAGGAGATCATTTAGTAGGGATTTGAAAGTATGTTTGCTATTTAGATATCTAATGTCAGGGGGTAGCTATTTAGACATCTAATGTCAGAGGGTAGAGAGTTCCAGGTCTTAACAACTGCATAGGAATAAAGAGATTGGCCTGAGCTATGTAAGCAATTGGTAATAGTCAGTAGGGCGGTATTGGAAGATCTTAGTTAACGCCCAGTATTATGGAAGGTGAGCAGACTAGAGAGGACAGGTATTTTATTTGGTTGGTATAGTAATTGATGGGTCAGGAGAAGTTGATTGTATTTTAGTAGGTTAGGGAATTCTAATCATCCTAGTTGTCTTAGGGAGAAGCAATGGTGAGAACAAAATTTAGCATTAGTTGCAAAGTTTGAGATTTTATTGTAGCAGGTAGACCGTTTCAGAAGGTCAGATTTGTTTAGGTTAGTTAGTACTGGGGAAGTGTAGTGTATAGTAAGGTGGAGAGGAGATGGGTACATGAGATAGTAATTTGGGATTCCTGTGTGAGGAAGCTCTTGCAGCAGTAGAGTGAACCTAGTTTTTTATGAACTTTGGCAATTGTTAGTGCTATATGTTTGTCAAATTTTAGGTTTTGGTCAATAGTTACACCTAGTAGCTTGGCTTGAATTACTGGTCTGATAAGGGTACTGGTGGAGGATGTTATTGAGAATGGCAACGTAGAGGTGAAAGTTTTGGATGTGTGGAAGATCATGAGTTGGGTCTTAGATGATTTTTGTATGAGTTAGGAGGAATTTAGCCATTTTTCTATAGCAGTGAAGGCTTCCAGGGTTCTATCATGGAGTAATTGTAGGGAGGGGCTGAGCAAATAAGGGTGGTGTCATCAGCATACTGTACTATATTAGTTTGTTGGGTACCCAAGTGGAGGTTATTGGTAAAGATGAAAAATAGTAAGAGACCAAGAATGGGTCCTTGTAGAACACCATGTCCTACTGGGAGGAGAGGGGAGAGAGAGTTATGCCATTTAACAGCTTGTTGCCGGAGGGACAGATAATTATTAAACCACAGTAGAGAGGAGTTATCCAGATTGAGCTCAGAGAGAGTTGATAGTAATTTGTAGTGGAATACCATGCCAAATGCCTTTGACAGGTCTAGGAAGGCAATAGATACCAAGTTACCGAGATTTCTTTGTTGGTTAACGTGGTCAATAAAGGATATAAGGGCAGAGGTGGTATTATGGTTTGGCCAAGCTCCATGTTGGGAATTTGCTAGTAGGTTATATTGAAGAAGATGATTCAGTAGTTAGGTGTGTACACATTTTTCTAAGATTTTTGAAAGGGGAGATAGTATAGCTATGGGGCGATAATTACTAAGTTCTGTCGAAGAACCACCTTTGTGTAGAAGGATGACATAAGAAATTTTCCAGAGAGAGGAGACAGAGTGTTCAGCTATGGGTCTATTGATGAGTGTGGAAGTATGGTAGGCGATGGCAGAGGCAGCAATCCTGAGGTAATCAGCGAGCAGTTTATCAGCAGTGAGTGGTTGGTTTCAATTTGGCAAGGTGTTTATGGATTTGGTCAGTTGGAACTGGTTTAAGAGAAAACTGGGAGTTGGTCTTATGGTGACAGTTTTGTATTTTGGGAGTATTTGTATTAGTAGTGGGGAAATTGTTGAATAACTTTTGGATGGGGGAGGTGAAATAGTCATTAAACTGGATGGCAATATCTTTGTTATCATCTTCAGTGTTAGGGTTTGGGGAGGTGATTTTGCCTAGTTGGAGAATGTGGGTGATTGTGGACCAGAGTTTTTGTGGATTTTTGTAGTGAGTTTTTTCTAGCTGGATATAATACCTTTTTTTTGTCATTATGTATTTTTTTTGCTTTGATTTTGATCTCTAGGAAATATTGTCGATTTGTACTTGTTTTTTCGGAACACCAGGTTGTTCAAGCTATGTCTCATTGTTTGAGTAGGGATCTTCTGTCCTTTGAAATCCAGAGGGCTGGGTTGGTTTTAGTATGAATTATATGTTGTGGTCCATAAGATTAAGGATACCTAAGAAGGTAGTATTAAAGTACTCCATGGCTTCATCTAATGGTAGAGTGTTAAGAGGTGACTAATTTTTTTTTTAAGGTGTTGATGAATTGGTCAGGTAGGAAATTTTTGGAAATACGGATAGAAAGTAGGATGAGGGTTTTTATGGGTTTTGTGTGCTGTCTTAGCAGGAATGTGGGTAGGTGATCACTGAAGGAGTCGGGCAACGTACCAGATCATATATTGGCAGATGAAGGCTTGTTGGTTAGGATCCAGTCTAATATAGATTCCTTTCTGGTGGATTTGCCTATATGGGTGGGGGTTTTGATAAGCTGTGTGAAGTTAAATAAGTTTAAGTGGTACTTCGGGGGGGATGCCATGGTAAAGGCCCAATCAATGTTGAAGTCCCCCAGGATAACTTTCTCCTGAGGGAGGGCAGTGGAAGTCCAATGTAAAATGGACTCTAGGTTATCAATATTGTCATCTGGTGGTAAGGAGACACCTATAATGTTGAGTTGTTTCTGCTGGTTTCATTTTATATTTACAAACAGGGTTTCTGCATAGCTGAAAGTGGGGATATCTTTATGTATTTGTTGGAGAGTAAGGTTGTGTCTGTAAAGTAGGGCAATGCCCCCAGCTCTTTTAGCTATTTGATCACATCTAAAAATGTTTTACCCAGGAGTGGCTATGGTGGTATCTTTGATGTGGGGCTTGAGCCAGGTCTCAGTTAGGAGTACAATGTCAGGGCTATATAAGGATATAGAGGCACAGCAAAATAATGGGTATAGATCCCAAATGCCCGGGCAGATAGCCTAGTATGAACCTATGAACCTATGAACCTATGTACCTCTTCAGTTTTATTCATGATGCTGGGGATGTTTATACTTAGGATTAAAAGGCCAGAGGGTTTTTGCTTGCAAGGGATATTAGGTCCATGTAGGTTTGTAGTGGTGGCTATAGTAGTGGAGGGACCTTGGTTAGGGTGGATGTCGGCACTGAGTGCAAGTTGGTTACTAGCAGTGGTTAGTGTGTGTAGGTAACTGGCAATCATATTTTGTATGAGTAAACCGGGTAGTTTTTTTATGATTAGTTTATTTGTAGGTGAAACAAATGTGAGGACCAGACCAGGAATCACAAAATACTGTTTATTAAGCACTTTCGTCTCATAATCTTCTTCTGATGAAGTTTCCACTTATGAGACGAAAGCTCTTAATAAACAGTATTTTGTGATTCCTGGTCTGGTTCTTCATGTTTGTTTCATAGTTTATCTGGGTCATCGCTTCGTGGGTTGGAGTCTTCGAAGGTGAGCTTGGTGAGCTCAAACGGGGTGTGGGTGAACGATGGTAGGCGAAATGTGTATGATACTATGGTGGTGAGTGTTTAAAAATGTTAGCATGGTGGAGTTTAGGTGATTGTGGTTAGTGATAGTGGACTGGTAGGAAGTTAGATGGTAGCTTAGGGAGATGAGAGCTGCTAAGAAAATAGGAGGTGCAAGCATGGTGAGAGTTGAAGGGGGTGGTGGTAGTATATGTGGAGTTAAGTTATCTGGTCTGGGAGTTATTAAAGGGAGGAAGGATAGTGTGATGTGACAGAACACCACAGAACAAATTAATGAGCAGGTGGGGAAAAGAAAGAGGTAGGGGTGGTTGGAGGATGATGTGATAGGTTAGTGGGAGGTGTCAGGTGATTGTGGTTATGAGTAAATTTGGGTATAGGTGGGGCAGGAGGGAGAAGGGGGCAGGGTGGGGAGTGAAGTGAGCCCGAGTAATAGCGATAACAAATGGGCTGAATCAACTCCACAAGGTAAGGAGCTCAGCAAAGAACTGAAACAGTGAGCTAGAGTAGGTAAGGTACTGGTTAAAGTGCAATTATATTTAACTGTGACTAGCAACACCACTGCAACTTTTATGGGCAGTAGCTAACAGTAAATCAGGTAGAAAGTCAGGGTCGACTGTTAATTAATGGATGCTGTTAATTTTAAGTCAGTTGTAAAGAAAAAGGGGGGTCTATGGCAGGCTTTAGTGTCTGTGCACACTACTCACTCAGAACAAGTAAGATACTTTAATAAAAAACATGTACAGGTTTTAATAACTAGTGCAGCTCTGTAGTGGAAGATAGTGGGGCAGGTAGTAGACCACCACAGCTTCAGATTGCAGAGTACAGTCCTGAGGGAAAGACAAAGCAGCAGAATTATATTTTCAGTAAAAAATGCAGCATGTATATTTAAACAAGGTTTTAATAACTAGTGCAGCTCTGTAGTGGAAGATGGTTGGGCAGTTAGTAGACCCTCGGATCGTCAGATCGTGGAGTACAGTCCCGAGGGAAAGGCAAAGCAGCAGAATTATATTTTTAAAAAATGCAGTAGGTATATTTAAACAAAGTTTTAATAACTAGTGCAACTCTGTAGTGGAAAATGGTGGGGCAGGTAGTAGACCACTGCAGCTTCAGATTGCTGAGTACAGTCCCGAGGGAGAAGCAAAGCAGCAGAGTTATATTTTCAGTAAAAAATGCAGCAGGTGTATTTAAGCAAGGGTTGAACTAAGATAGTAGATACCATGTGTTAAAAGGAGGCCTGTTAGTGATATAGGAATAGTCTGGAAAGTAGAATATAACACACATAACTCAGACATATGATGATGAGAAACAAAGGATAGAGGAGAATAGAGGCAGAGGGGGTAGCATTCCAGTAGGATCTTTACTGGAGCAGGTCCAGGAGTTTAGCAGATGTTCCTTTAAAGCTAGTTCAAAACTGATTGTGGTAAGTGATCAGATATGGAGAGGATGTTTGTTCCAAGCAGTTGTGACTAAGTGGCTATAAAGTATTTTGCCAGTGGATTTATTAGGTTTGGAAATTTGAAGAAGGTGTTAGTCAGAGCTATGTTATAGGCAAGAAGTTAGTAAAGGATAGAGTGAATCAGGTGAAGCTGAGGCAGGAAGAGTTGATGTTGAAATTCTATCCAGTGGAGTTTCTTTAAGGAAAGGCAGTGGTGAAAACGATATGTGAGATGACTGGTGAATCTAGCCATTTTATTGAAAGCAAGTAAAAGTTTGGTTGACATATTTTTTGGAGGTTATTGAAAGGTGTGAGGAGAAAGTGTATATTTCTGCAACTTTGACAATCAGAATTTTAAATTTTCAGGCTTATATGTTGAAGTTTATTCTGATGTTGCAAAAGCATAAGAAATACTTGAGTTTTTTTGTGAAGAAAAATCTGCTTTGAATAACTTAATTTTGTTTCCTATTGCACAGGTTACTACTCAATGTTAAGTTGTCATTCTCGCCTTCATTCTTGCTGGATGGGTTCAGAGCCGATCCTCGGCTCCGACTCGGCCTATTCTATAGCTCAAGAGCTATTTTTACCGGCTCGAGGCTGCCCTATATCCCACAATACCATGCGCTAACTCCCCAGATCTCGTTTGCCACTTCACTGCGAGGTTGCCTTTTTTTACCGGCTCAGGTCAGTAAAGACATTTTTTCGAATTTGAGATAGTTTATAGTTTAGCCCCTTACATTAGTTCCCTATCGATTTATTTTTACTTATTAGTGATATTTCATTAAGCCCTACCAACCCCTTTAGCTAATTTTATAATCGGGCCTACGGGCTTTAGTTTTTGTTTATCCCCACCCCCGTATAGTGTGCGTGTTGTGATCTTAGCCAGCCCCCTTAACTCCCCCTTGGGTTTAAGCGAGTGAGTGTGTGTGCTGATTGTATTACTGTCCTTAGGGCAATGTCCAAAGACGCTAAGGTCTCAGGATTCAAGAAGTGTGACTCGTGCTGT
The DNA here is from genome assembly GCF_019279795.1 of Protopterus annectens. NCBI lineage: Eukaryota > Metazoa > Chordata > Ceratodontiformes > Protopteridae > Protopterus > Protopterus annectens. Next base: position 1,130,810,114 of record NC_056726.1, read on the forward strand.
CAGAAAATGTCTCTGACAGACGGTCACACTTCTTGCGTCTACTGTTTGGGGCCTTTGCACCTGCAGGACTCTTGTTCCGTTTGTCACGGATTTAGTTCAAGAGTCCTGCAGGAGCTTTGCAATAAACTTATATTGAGGGGCTTATTGAAGCCCGATGACTCCCCGTCCAAGTCTGGCTCGGGGAAGTCATCTAAGCCCGCCAAACCCTCGGCTACAGCTTCTGAGTCGAGGGCTGGTGAATCTGAGACTGCTCCAACATCGGCTCCAGTCAGAGCCGATATGAGCAAGACTGTATCCGCTCCAAAACCTGTATCAGAGCTGACGTTAGCGAGCAAGCACTCTAGATCTTCCTCACTAGAGTCCGTCTGATTGGCTCCAAGATCGCCCCTCCTATCAGAGCGGAGTCATAGGACTCATTCCTCCAGGTCGTCTAGGCTTTCTGACCACGATATTGAGAGGGTGGTCAGTAGACTCATAAAATCTCAGGCACTGGCCCAAATGCTTCAAAGCCCATCTCACCAGACTGTGGCTCTCTCAGTACCGCCTTTGATTCCTCCTCCAACTCTCCAGTCGAGTTCAGAGCCGGAGTTTGTCGGAACCATAACCTTGCCCACGTCGGAGCCGATACTTCCACCTTTGGCTCCGGCGTCGTTGGCTCTGATCTCTTCATTGATACCGTCCGTGGAGAGGTCCGGGCGCCAAGACTCCATTGTCGGCTTTGAGGGGGCGAGTGGCATCGGACCCTTGTCTGACCCCACTCTCCCTCTCGGAGCATCGGCTCTGGTTAGTTCGGCCCAACATCATTTTCAGAGCCTTCTCTGTCAGTGCTGGGGGTGGTTCGGGTGTCTTCGGAGCCGGGACTGTCTTCAGTGCCTGATAGGGCTTTCAAGGTGAGGAGGAGCGTGCTGGATCCAGTGTTCGCTCCAAGGTTGGGTTCTTCAGCTCCTCCCTCTACAGTGCCGGTTATGGTCTCTGGCCATCCTCCTGCAACTGACAGCAGAGATCCAATGGGTGTCTCTTCCTCCTCTGAGGCCTCCCCTGAACCTTCAGGGGAACTCCCTAGGGAAAAAAAAGTGCAAGAGGAAGCACGTAGACTCCCCAGAGTCTCTCACTTCGGACACCAACTTGGATGAGTCGGAGCGTTCCCTGAGATCCCCCTCTCAGGATGTCTTCTTTTCAGACATCCTAGAGATCCTGAAACAGAGGGGGAATTGGTCCACCCTAAAACCTTCCGAGGACGAGTCAGTTTACCTTGACGCTTTTGGGTCTCGCCCTTCCACCTCCTGGGTGTCTCCTCCTTTCGACCCACTAATGGAAGTAGTGGCCAGAATGGCATGGGCAGCTCCTGACTCAATGGAACCTACCCCTAGGAGACCCTCTAAATTTATTTCTGCTCTGGAGGACAAACCATTTCTAACCAAAGGTGTCTCGGTAGATGCTATGGTGGTAGCAGCCGCCACTAAGAAGGAATTAGCTGATACTTCTGTACCTGTTCATCCTCCTAACAAAGAGTCTAGGACCATGGACAGGTATGGCAAGTGGACATTTACTTCAGTGACCTTTGCCATGCGATCGCTGAACTATTTATGTCATTTCACCCGCCTTCAGAGAGATTTGCTCAAAGAACTGGGTGAAACCATACAGGATCCTTCTGCTGCGGGATATCAGGGCAAGATTAACTCCCAGCTGGCTACCCTGAATTTCATTGCCAACTCCTCCATGCGGCTTATATCCTATGCAGCCGATGGAGCGAGTAGGGCTGCAGGCACAGGTGCTGCATTGAGACGTCACGCCTGGATGCGACTCTGTAATTTTGCTGATCCCTTCAAGGCGTCCTTCACCAACACCCCTTTGATAGTTCAGAGTTGTTTGGACCTCAGGTGAAGAATACCCTCACCAGGTGCGAGCAAGATGGTAAGACTTTCTCTGCCGTGGGAGTCCACTTTTCCACACCATCTAGACCTTACCCTAAAGGTCAGAAGAGTGGAAAGATGTGGTTCCGCAAACCACAGGGAGTCGCTCCAGTCGCACGTGGTGAACTTCCCCCCAGAGGCAGAGGGGGGAATAATAATAGACGTCACCCCAGGGGCAGAGGGGGTCCACAGAACCAGGGTGCCAGGGAATCCTTCCCTGACCAACCCTTTCAGCATTCCTGAGACGCTGCCCAACTGTCCACCTTCGGAGGCAGTCGGGGGAAGATTATCTCTGTACCCAGAAGCCTGGCAATCCCTTTCTCAGGACAATTGGGTACAGTTGATTATATCCAAGGGTTACAAAATCCCCTTCATCTCCCCTCCAATCCAATCGCCAAGACTCCTTCCAAATGTACCACCTGGACAAAGGGGTCAGGCACAGCTAGAAATAAAAAAAGCTGTTAGAAAAAAGAGTCATCCAGGCAGTCCCGGCAGACCAGCTAGGATCCGGAATCTATTCCAGGTTCTTTTTGGTTCCAAAAAAGACAGGAGACTGGAGACCCATTTTGGACCTCAGCAGACTGAACAAGTCTGTGCAGAAGACAAAATTTTGGATGGTAACACTACAGTCCATTCTACCCTTTTTGGGCAGAGACAACTGGATGTGCTCGTTAGACCTCCAGGATGTGTACTATCATATAAAGATACACAGGTGCTCCAGAAGGTTTCTCCGCTTCTGGCTGGGAGCCAGTCATTACCAATTCAGAGCCCTGCCCTTTTGTCTCACCACAGCCCCCTGGGTGTTCACCAAATGCTTGGCAGTGGTCACAGCTCACCTGAGACACAAAGGATTCCAGGTCTTTCCATATTTAGACAACTGGCTCATTACTGCTACCACCAAACAGCGTCTTATAATAGCCAGGGATTATACCATTCACATTTGCAACAAACTAGGTATTTCCATAAATTTTGTAAAATCCTCTTTGTCGCCTTGTCAATATATAAACTTTATAGGCGCCATACTAAACACCAGAGAAATGTCTGCAACATTACCACCTCAGAGAGTGACAGACATATGGCGGAATGTTCAGCTACTGTTTCAGTCCAACAGATTTCAAGCCAAGTTAGTGCTGAAAATGTTAGGCCTCATGGCAGCGGTGATCCTTCTCCTTCCTTTAGCTCGCTTCCACATGAGAATTCTCCAGTGGATGCTTTTTTCTCAGTAGTCCTTTCAACAGCTCCCAATGACTCACAACATCTTGATAACCCCATCTTGCAAGAGACACCTCTCCTGGTGGAAGGTCTCCCCTCAACTTCTTCAGGGCAGACCCTTTGTTCTCCCCCCTCCAGTTGCAACAGTGACAACAGATGCCTCCCTGATCGGGTGGCGGGGCATTATTAGGGAAGGACTGTCCGGTGCACATGACAACAATTAGAATGCCACCTGCACATAAATGTCCTAGAGATGAGAGCAGTGCTTTTGTCGTTGCAAGCCCCTCGGGACTCTCTTCCCACTGGGACTATAGCAATTCAAACAGACAATATGTCTGTAGTGTGGTACATAAACAAGCAGGGTGGAACAAAGTCCTATCCCCTATGTTGAGAAGCACTCAGACTTTGGCAGTGGGTGATCTCCTCTCAATGGTTTCTAATAGCAATGCACATCCCCAGGAGGTCCAACGTCATTGCGGACAGACTGAGCAGAACAATTCTCATGCCTCATGAGTGGTCTCTAAATCTAGTGGTAGCAGAGAGAATTTTTCAGAAGTGGGGCCAGCCTTGCTGCAACCTTTTCGCACCTCCTCAAAACAGCAAGTGCCTCGACTTCTTCACACTCTTCCCTCTACCAGGCCATCCCCCCAGAGATGGTCTAGTCCACGATTGGCCTCGGGGTCTTCTATACGCATTCCCCCCTTCCCGCTGATTCTGCAATTAATTCAGAAAGCAACCACATTGAGATCCAAAATGATCCTCATTGCCCCTTATTGGCCTCGACAAGTATGGTTTCCTGTCCTGCACCATCATCTACTGGAACAGCCCTGGCATCTGGAACCCCTTCCAAACATTTTGACCCATCTAACGGGCAAGCTGCACCAGTCTCTTTGTTCCCTCAATCTCACAGCTTGGTTGCTCCACTTCCAACCATAGCCAGGCTTCCCTTCATTTCTCTTCCTGTCCATGATATCATTCTTGCTTCCCATAAGTCCAATACTAGGAAGACTTATGCGAGCAAATGGAAGCATTTTTCATTCTGGGCAGAAGCTAGGTCCTTGGATCCTTTTAATGCTCCAATTCATAAAGTTCTAGATTTTCTGGTGGAGCTTTTTCATTCAGGATCGTCGTCGGCCACTATCAGACTACAACTGGCGGCCATTGCCAATTTTCATGTGGGGCTATCGGAAACAAATATTATGTCCCACAGACTCTGTAAAGCTTTCCTCAAGGGCGTATTTTTGCTCATACCTCCCATTAAGGATCCTCCTCCACAATGGGATTTAAATTTAGTTCTAACATCATTAATTCTCCCTCCCTTTGAACCTGCAGCTTTGTGCTCATTCAAACTTCTCTCTTGGAAAACTCTGTTTTTGGTGGCTATAACATCTGCCAGAAGGGTATCTGAACTCCAGGCATTGTCTGTCCATCCCCCTTATTTGGTTTTTCATAAAGACAGGGTAACTCTCAGAATGAATCCTTCCTTTCTACCAAAAGTTTCTTTTGAATCAAATCTGAACCACACTATTGACTTGCCTGTGTTCTTCCCAAATTATTCAAACAGGGCTGAACAGAAATTGCATTCCTTGGATGTTCATCACCAGCTGCGGTATTACCTAGACAGGACAAAACAATTAAGAAAGTCAGACCAGATCTTTCTCTCTTATGCTGAAGGAAAGAAAGGACTTCCAGTATCAAAGGTAACTCTTTCTAGATGGTTGACATCCATCATTACCTTTGTCTACCAGTTGAGACACAAACAACTCTCATCTAGACCTAAAGCTCAATCAACTAGGGCACTATCAACTTCAACAGCCTTTCAAGCAAGGTTACCATTAGATGCCATATGTGCAGCAGCTACATGGGCTTCTCAACATACTTTTATTACCCATTATAAGCTTGATATAGCCTCCAGAAATAGAGCTGACTTTGGTTCCACTGTACTCAGGAGTCTGTTCCGTTGAGCCACCCAGGACCAAGGTGCTAGGGACGCTGTCCCATCCAGCAAGAATGAAGGCGAGAATGACAACTTAACATTAAGAAGTTATGTACCTACCATAACGTTCCATGTTAGTTGTCTTCTTCTCGCCTTCTTTCTTGCGTCCCTCCCTCCTGCCCCCTAGCCTGGACAGACTTGAAGGTCTCTGAGTCCTTCTCTTTCATGTTATACAGTCCTTTATGGTTACCCCGTATCTTTAGTGTTACCAGCAGGGAGACCGTATTTGGTAATAATAATAATAATAATAATAATAATAATCATAAATATATACTATGTGTTAGCTGACAATGAGATCTGGGGAGTTAGCGCATGGTATTGTGGGATATAGGGCTGCCTCGAGCCGGTATAAATAGCTCTCCAGCTATAGTATAGGACAAGTCAGAGCCGAGAATCGGCTCTGAACCCATCCAGCAAGAAAGAAGGCGAGAAGAAGACAACTAACATGGAACGTTATGGTAGGTACATAACTTCTTATTATTTGCAGTGTGCATGTTGATACTTCTTCCAGCGCTATGGCCACTGGTATGGTTTTAAGGAGATTTGATTGGCTGCATTCTTAGTACCTTCAAGATAATGTTAAAATGAGATTTTAAATTTTTCTTTGCATAGAAATTTTATGCTTAGTGCCTCTGCTGCAGAGATGATCAAAAAGTGTGATGAAAGGGGCAATCTCATCCAGGGAATCTCTATAAATTTTCAGTCCTCCTTTTCCATATCATCCAAGAGACTTTCTTTTTCCTCATCCAATTGCAGCAAAAAAATAGAAAACAAAATAGTCTCAACAGAATTCAGGTAAACAAACATTTAAGAAGAAGTAGCAAGGGGGTTTCAAAAAGAAGTCTTAAACCTCTTAAAGCCAAGGATTATTCAAGAGACTTTCTGACACCCTCCAGCCCTGGGCCTCTTTCTCTTCCAGAAAGTCTGAATCTCCATTTGTTTCTCTTTGTTAATAGATTGTTTCAGACAATTGAGTTCTTTAAGTTATCCATCATGGTTACAGATGGCAGTGGGAGAAAATTCCTCCTTGCTGGGGGGGGGGGTCATTCCTCATCCTGCAGATCAGACTGTTTTGTTTCCACCTGTTCTTCATCACATGCTGTCCCAAGGAGTGATGGAACCGGTTCAACCTTCCCAGATGGGAATCGGGTTTTATTCAAGGATGTTCTTAGTCCCAAAAAAAGAAAACACTTGGAGACCAGTACTGGAGCTTTCTTTCTTAAATCTGTTTGTGATAATGACCAAATTCAAAATTATGTAACTTCACAACCTATTGTTTCTTCTTCATCTTTCAAGTTTCCTGGTAACACTAGACTCAAGAGATGCTTATCATCACATTCCTATTCATCCAGACTTCAGGCATTTCTTAAGGTGCTGTGTGCCTGGAGATCATTATCAGTTTTTTGACTTACCACTTGGACTAACCCCTGCATCTGTTCAAAAAAAGTGTCTTGCACCAGTTATAGCTCATTGCAGGCTACAGGGTATCCACATTTTTCCATATTTAGATGACTTGCTTATATTTGTAGAGTATTTTTCAAAATGTCAGGAATCAGTGTCATGAGTGAGAAATCTCTTGGAGAAGCTGGGATTCCAAGAGAACATTCAAAAGTCTTTCTTGACTCCCTCATATAGGGTTGTGTTCCTGGGATGTCAACTAGACACCACAGTTCAAAGAACTTTTCTTCCACAGGAAAAAAAATCAGATCTTTATTTAGATCTATTTCTAAGGTTTTCCACTCAGACTTCAGTCACTGTGATGAAATACATCAGGATTTTGGGTCCCATGGCATCTATGAATCTCATGATACTCCTGGCAAGATTTGATATGAGAAAGATAGAGTGGCATCTGAAATATCTTTATTCCCAACATCAACACATTTTATATTTTAATATCCCAGTATTGGGGTTTGTCAAAGATAAATCACTTTGTGAAGATAACATATATCCCTAAATTAAAGTCTTCCCTTCTCCATCCCTGCTACATAGCAATAAGTCACAGCAGATGCTTCAGAATTTGCTTCTGGAGTAGTTTCAGCAGAGATAACAGTGCAGGTGGTATGGGACACCAAGGACAGATGCAAGCACATAAATATTAAGGAGATGCTTGCACTGATGAAGGCATTCAATTTTCTGAACCATCTTTGATCACATGGACCTCTTCAAGTAGTTACAGACAATACCACAATGATGTGTTACATCTACAAGCAAGGGGTAACCAGGCCATACCCCCATTTGCAGACTAACCATGTTATCTTTTGATATAGCTTCACAACACATTCACACTCTACAGGCATCCTACATTCCATCAGAGCAACATTGTGTGACAAACAAACTGAGCAGTACCAGGGCAAGCCCTGACAAATGGAAAGTTGTCCCAGGGATGTTTCAAGATTTGATCCATGTGTGGGGAGTTCCTTAAGCAAACCTTTATGCCTCATCTTTGAATAATCAACTAACAAAATTCTGTTGCAAAACTCCATGTAAAAAGGCCTGGAAGGCAGACGCTTTTTGTTTTTTTTTTTTTTGGGCAGAAATGTTTCTGTATGCCTTTCCACCCATTCCACTAATAACCAGGATACTCTGAAGATTCACAAGGAATCCTCCAAAGATCTCTGTAGTTACTCCCTTCTGGCCCAGGGAACCATGGCTCTCCCTTATTTTGGAAGTGGCCAGGGAAAATTACCACAAGCTTTCTCACAGAATGGATCTACTCACTCAAGGACAGGGGTATTTGATACACCCCAACATCAATCATCTTTCATTGACAGCCTGGATGATACCATTGTGGCATCTGTTTTCTGAGGCTGTGCAGCAGGTAATAATAGAAGAAAGCCTGCTACTAGTAAATCACATATTAACAAATGTAAAAGGTTTTCTAGTTGGTGCCAACAGCATACAATCAGGGGTAGTTGTTCTCTGGTTTTTACAATATTTGTGTGAGTTACTATCCTTTCTTATTCTTCTTTCAAGGTTAATTTATCGGCCATTTCAGCATGTCTGCCTATGGATCCTCCTCTTTCAAGGGAGCCACATATCAAAGTGTTCTGGAAAAGGGGGGTTTAAATAAGATGCCTCCAATTAAACCTATAACCCCTCCTTGAGATGTTAATTTTATGTTAGGAAAACCAACACTTGATCCTTTTGACCTATCTAATCTTGCTGACTAGAGGTCCTTAACATGGAAAACAGTTTTATTGATTGCTCTGACCTCTGGAAGTAGGATATTTGAGTTACAAGCTGCTATGGTGAGTCAACCCTACCTAATTTTACACAAAGACAGGGTTTCTTTGAGAATGAATCCTTCTTTTATGCCTAAAGATGTATCAATGTTTACTTTATGTCAAACTATCCACCTCCCCATTTTCTTTTCTAAAACAAAAAAGGAGAGAGAAAGGACACTCCATACCTCGGATGTCCACAGGCAACTCAGGTACTATTCTGACAGAACTAAATCATTCAGATCATTGGATTAATTGTTTGTTTCTTCCAAAAGTAAGAAGAAGGGACAACCTGTGTCAAAACAGACTATTTCCAAATGGTTGTCTAAGGCTACTACCTTTTGTTATACTTGCTATGACAAATCTATTCCAGGCAGGGTGTATGCCCACTTTACAAGGACCTTGCCTTCTTCTATGGATTTGTAGAAAAGATTGGATACTACATGTATTCTAGAAGCTGCTTTTTGGTCCTCTGTACAAAGCACAATAAGGTGGATTCTTTCTCTAGGTCTAGATCATGCTTTGCTAGGACCATTCTCCAGGGGCTCATGGACCCTTCTCCTTCCATCTCCCAAATGTAGTTAGCTATGGCAATCTACCCATATAGCTAAGGCTACTGTAGCAGTGATCAATATGATGAACATAGTACAGTTCTGTAAGTTAATCTTACCATAAGAGCAGATGTTTGAATTATCACTGTTGCAGTAGCTTCTCCCTCCATCAATCCATTTTGCTTTTTTGGCATTTTTTTTTTTTTTATGCTAGGGTGTGGACATTAATTTCTTTCTTTTTTTTTTTTTTTTGTTATTCCTAGCCTTGCCCTTTCAGGTCTCAGCCTCCCTCTGTCTGCTGGCAGGAAAGCTTTGAAGGTCTTTGAGCCCAAACTTGTCTTTTAGTCAGCCTAGCTCAAGCTACTTGACAGTTGGGGCACATGGAAGGTGCCCTGAAGCTTTGGAAGCTGGCCAGATGTTATATTCTTGGCAGGGTATAACCCATATAGCTAAGCCTACTGTAGTAGTGATCATTCGAACATCGACTGTTATGATAAGTTCAACTTTCCCAGCTGTACTATGTTCTTTGTATTGGTCACTGCTGCAGTAGCTTTATCTATATGGGTGCTTTATGTTAAGTAGAAGTATACACTGTATAGCAACTCAGGTCTTTTGGCTTGTCTTCTTGAATATCTGTTTGTGCATGGAGGTTACATTTTAGAGTTTTATCAATGATGATACCCAGGGGACTTGTGTATGTACTACAAAGTTACCCACTGTTCAGAATGAGACAGTAGTCAAACTTAACCCTGGAGAAGTGAAAAGCCATCTTAAGAAAATGAACCCCAGGAAGGCTGCAGGCCCTGATAACATTCTGGGCAAAGTAGTTGAGAATGTGCAGACCAACTGTCCCTAATCCTTACAGATATTTTCAACACCTCCCTGGCTCTTGAAAGAGTGCCAGCATCCTTCAAGGTTACTAATATAATCCCGCTGCCCAAAAAAGCCAATTCAACTTGCTTAAATCATGACAGACCGGTGACACTAACCTTAAATGTCATGAAATGCTTCAAAAGGATTGTAAAAAACATCTGTTAGAAGCTCCACTATTGACCTTCGACCCTCTACAGTTTGTCTACTGGCCAAACAGATCCACTGCAGATGCCATTTCAGTGGCCCTGCATCTCCATCTGGAACATCTTGAAGACAGAAACAACTATGCCAGGCTTTTGTTCATTCACTTTAGTTTGGCATTCAACACAGTGGTTCTGATGCAACTCATAGGCAAATTAATTAACCTTGGCATCAACAACAGTCTCTGGAACTGGATCCTTGACTTCTTGATTGGAAGATCACAGAAGACATGAGTCACTTATCATTACACTCAACACTGGTATACCTCAAGGGTGTGTGCTTAGAACTCTACTATTCACCATCCTTACCCATGACTGCTCTGCAAAATTTCCCAATAACTATATCATCAAATTCATAGATGATACCACTGTAGTAGGTCTCATAAGGGAGCTTGACAAGAAGGAATACAGAAATGAAATGAGCTGTCTGATCAAATGGTTCAAAAAAATAACTTTGATCTGAATGTCAACAAAACTAAAGAAATTATCATTGACTTCAGAAAAAGGCCAGCCATTCACTTGGTACTTGAGAACAATGCTGAGGTGGTAGAGAAAGTTCAATCTACAAAATTCCTTGGTGTACACATCTCAGAATACCTCCCTTGGTCCGTGAACACAGGCCAGATAATTAAAAAAGCTCATCGACATCTGCACTTCCTGAGAAGGCTCAGAAGAGCAAAGGTTTCTCTGAATGCTCTATTCACATTCTATAAAGGAGCTATTGAAAGTATTTTCACCTGCAACTTTACTGTGTGGTACTGAAACAATACTAAGGCAGACAGGAAGAAGCTTCAAAGAGTGGTGAGAATTGTGTTGAAGATAATGGACACAAATCTTCCAACCATGCAAGAACTTTTTGCAACAAGAAGTGTAAAGAGGGCATACAAAATACTAAGAGAGACATCACATCCAGCATTTGGCTGGTTTGCTAGACTTTCATCTGGCAAATGGTACCACAGCATTTGCTGTAGGACCTCCAGTCTCTTGTACAGCTTCTATTCAACAGTAATAAGGCTGATAAACTCAGATATCAACTTGGACATCTCCTACCTCCAACTTGACCTCACTAGTAATATTTTACTGAAAGTGATACATTATTCAATTCACTATAGTTAAAGTATTCTTACAGAAGTGCAATATCTTTCTCTTAAAAGTGCAATTGCAATAATTCCTCGTGCAGTATTAACAAACTGCTTCTCTTTTTCTGTGTACAGTATTTCTGTTCATTTGTTTAAGTCTATATGTATGGGTAGTTTTACCTGACTAAAAATGTTATAAGGAGTATTTTATGTGTATTAGTCATTAGAATTGTTGTGAATATGTCATGTCTTATTAGTTTTATACTTAAATTGCCTCTATACTCTGATGATGAGCTAACACCCGAAATTTCATTTAGGTTGCACTTGTGTTTCCTAAATGACAATAAAGTTTCCTTTGAGTTTTGGAATCTTTGAATCTTTGTAGGAAACAGATTCAGTGGTGGCATCCATCAGACATTGTCCTGGGCTGATCAACAATAATAGATTTTTCAAGGTTTTTTTTTTTTTTTTTTTTTACAAGGTTGCACTGTTTTTGCCAGGCTTCAATAGAGGGGAAGTAGATTTAGGCAATGTTCTGAAGCTCACGGATAATTCTGTCTGCGCACATAATGACTGATTCTTCAGCACACATGACATGAGTTGATTCAGTGGAGGCAAGAGGAAGGTTGTTATTGAATATTTTGAAAAACAGAATGCCATGCATGAGGGACTTCAACTGATGTGGGAAGAAAGGTGGATCTTGATGCAATCACTAATTTATCACTTCTGTATAATAATTTAGTGAGTATTCAATAATGTATTGGTACACAACTGCTGCCAACATAATGGTAACAAACACAAACATGGCACAGTGCACACCTATTTTTCAACATGTACAATTACATGTACTTTGTCATTACATTATTCACAGAATGCCAATCCGTGATACAACAATGTGTTGTTGTCTTTCAGAGGTTAGCAGCATGCAGTGCCTAGGACCAACGATTGTGGTACCACTTTATGATTGTGGTGCATTTGTGCAGTATACGGCAAAATTTAGTGAGGAATCATGAAACACTGCTGTGTGGGTATATCACATGTACATATATAGCACTCATACAAACAGGATATGAACTGTTTGGTATGTACTGCTGTGATGTCAAGGTGCAGTATATTCTGACAATTACATATCACAGAATGGTATGTGTGTATGGTGTATGTATTTGAATTTCTGGTAAACCTTATGATGGTAATTGTATGGCATGCCAGTTATGCAGACAATAACACATGACTATCATTCCCTATGCCATAGTGTATATTTCCATAATTGAGCAGTGCATGTTCACATAACATTGTGCACATTTGCATCTCTGAAGTGCATAAGCAGTATGAGGAAGAAACAACTGCTACATTGTTATAGCATGTGGTTATACATACCTATGTTCATTTGCAAACAGCTTTCAGTGTGCGCACAATGCACTGTCACATTGCTGTATGCTGTGCTTCCTGATGTGCCTGAGACACCATATGCCACATATAGCAGGTTAAATGCAACATATCTATGCATGAGGTGGGCTCTGATGCTGTAACAATACCTGCTATTGGACATTTCATTAATGCAGGCACAGTACATGCCTCATTATGAACTGTTGTGTGCCATTCTATCCTTCCATCATTTTTTTACTCGAGAAAGCTATATTTGAACAGATCTGTATAACTGGAATATCAACTGGCTGTGCAAAAATTTACATTGTTATTTAATTAATCACAGCTTTGCCAATGATTTAGGCAAGCAGTGAATTAGTAAGTTATGCTATAATAAGACAGTCGACATTGACAGAGCTTGCTGCTATGTCGCGGATATTTTGTAGTTAATGTTCTCCAGAATAAACCCCATAATAGGGGAGTACTAGTGCCAAATTGAGAGGAGCAGTCTTAAAAAGCAACAGGATGGCAGGGGTACATTGAAGTCTGAGGATGTCAGTGCTCATGGTGGCCACGAAGAACCAATGTTTGAGTTCAGCTGGATTGTGACTGATATAAAGGACTGTGTAGAGAGGCAGTGTGTGTGTGCGTGTGTGTGCGTGTGTGCCAGCTTCAAAACATTGGTCAGCTAAACTATATTTCAGCAAAAGTATAAAAAGTATATTATACTAATAATAAAATACAATTTAAAATCTAGACTAGCTAGACTATTTTCTAAACATAGTAATGCTCTCCAGGTTGGATCTTACAGAAAAATGATGCAGCTTGTAGTTATGGGGTAGCCCTCTGTCTATTGTGTTAACTCTATGGTACCTCTTGAAACCCATGGGTGGTCAGTTATCTCCCTGTAATGTCCACCCATGAGTAAGTTATTGCTTGCTTAGAGAATTATCATACATATATATATATTTATATATTTGCTGGGCACTTGGAGTTCTAAAGGTGTTAGTTAATGTACAGGCAGAGCTAAATGAAAATATGAGAGCAACTATCCTCTGCATGAACTGTATGTGCCAGCAGGGGAAAATGTAGCATTCAAGCTCCATTTATTTTACTTACTAACTCAGCATTAGGAGCAATTTCTTTCATTTAGGGAACACAGCCATTTGAATGCAATATGTGTAGGGATGCTCTGTTTCTTACAACTCTTTTATCACTAAGTAATGAAGCAGCCTACATATCCCATAGATATATTGTATTTTTTCATATTATCTCCTTTGAGCCTGGAATATTTAAAGACTCATTGTTTCCACTTAAGTCAGTTTACACATAGATATGCTCATTTTGGATAACTAAAATGTACTTTAAAATGCAAATTATGCCATTTTGTGTGTGTGTGTGTGTGTGTGTGTGTGTGTGTGTGTGTGTGTGTGTGTGTGTGTGTGTGTGGATAAATTAAATTCATCCTATTGTCCTATTTATTTATTTTTTATTATGTAGGGGCATCAGATCAGGGCTACTAGGCTAATGCCCCTTGGGCCATTACAAGCCAATTACTGAAGTCAATGATCTTTTGTTTGTACTATGGGGATCATTCTCGATGAAAATAAAATGCTACTTAATGCAAGGCACATACTGGCCTAAGACACAAACTCAGAGAGATCAACAATGTCTTTCTTTAACAGTCCAGGGAAGTACGTCTCATGTCATTAATGCCTACATAGAAAATGATAGACTTATACTAATACATGTGGTGTTGTGAAATGACTACCTATGTAACTTTGCGATTCTGGTTCCAGATAAACAGGTAACCATTATCTTCTCCTTATTCAATCAGGTGAGTGGGGCACCTGTGAGTTGTATAATGGGGTCCCCTATGACAAGAGTCCTGGGTAATATGCTTACTTGCTTTATGGGCTGGGTGTAGGCATATGTGTGGTGTTTGGTGTTGCTTTTGGTAAGTGCTTTACAAGACTGATGAGGATAGGAGCTGATGTTTATAGGCTGAGGAAGTCAATTAGGTTTTGGCATATTGTTTTTTGCTGCCTCAACACAGGTTGGTCTATGTGTTTGTTGGGCACAATGTGTGGTGGATGTAGCATGTGTGTGTTCTTGACAACCTTGTTTGTATGCAAGATTTTTGCTTCCAGTGAAGTTGCGTCTGTACATCTCTCACATACTGTGCTTGCTTCTTTTAGGATTAAATGGTTATTTGTGAACATGAGACACTTGCTACATTGTCCCAGGATGCCCATAGCTACCAACCTGGCTATAGAAACATTTGGAAATTACATTTTCGTGTTGTCTGGACCTGTATTTAGGTGGGCTATAGTAGGTCATGAAGTGGGTTATATAGATGTCTCCTTGAGTGGAATAGGTTAGATTGTACTAAGATTTGATAGTAGTGCTGTTTAATTTGCTGGAGACAATTTGCAGTAAGGGAGGTTCACTCAAGTGCAATACTAGTTTGTGGGTACTTAGTATTATGGATATATGGAAAACAATGGGTGGGAAAGTATTTAACTTTCTCATTCTTATTTGATTTAGTCTAGACTTTAATCACCATTTACAAGTCATGAATTCTCAGAAACACTCTTCCATGTGTAATGCATGCCAGCTGCCAAAAGTATAAGTATAAAATGATGACTAAGTGTTAAGTTCTCTTACCTTTTCCAGTTTTCTCATTATTTTCTGAGCACTAAATGCCTTTGGGAGGGCCCTATGATGTGACCACTGCACTATTTGAAACGTACTCTAATGACATAATGGCTAGTTGACTAGTGCTGCAGGTTTCACCTCTAACATACACGGTTCTTGTGTGAAATGTGGTCATTGTCTGTCTGGAGCGTGGATGTGAAATGCAGTCATTGCCTGTGTGGTGTGTGCATGTGAAATGTGGTCATTGCCTGTGTGGCGTGTGCATGTGAAATGTGGTCATTGCCTGTGTGGTGTGTGCATGTGAAATGTGGTCATTGCCTGTGTGGAATGTGCATGTTCTTCTAGTTCCATTTGACTTTTTTTCTGAATACTCTGGTTTTCTGTCACTTCTGGACAGTTTCTGGTTGATAACCTTTTCTACATTGCCCGAGAATGTTGCATTTGCCACCTTATCTTAACATCAGAAGAAAATCAAGGATCAGTTGAGTTAGCTAGAAAATATAAGAAAAGTCAAATGAAATCTGCCTTTGTTTACCATCTTAATTAATGCCCTATGTCTTTTTTTGTTTCACTAAATCTTGTAGATTTCTAAATGCTGCTTACCAGTTGTAGTCCATTACTTACCGGCTACTATGTAAACAGTAATTAATGTTCCCTGTTTTCGCTGATTTGCAGCAGTATAGAAATAAATTCCTTATTCTTTATATTGTACATGCTGAGGAGCCTGCACCTTTTTGTTGTCTTTAAGTAAATTATGTTGACCTTGACAAGCAGGTCTGCAGACATGCTCATACAGTTGCTTTATTCTTGAAGATTTACCTTATTCTTGAAGATGTTACATCATTCCAGCTGCAGAGCAGAGGTTTTGTCATAATATCACACATGCATTAGTATAGGGACTGATGTATCAAAAATGGGGAGAGTTTCATTGCTGAACGTCAGTAATAAGCATTCCTTTTGTAAAGAGCATAAACTGTGCAATACTTTACACTCATATCTAAAGTCACTTATGCCATACTCTTGTTTTGTTTACAGTTCCAGTTCAATTTTAATACAGTAGAGAGTCAATTATCAGAATGTCGATTATCAGAAACGTCAGTTAAATGAACATAGCCTTCCAAAGTTTTTGAGTAGGAAAATTCATAAAGTCTGAATATGCAAACGTTATAATTATTCGCTTGCACATGTTTTTTGAGCTTGTAGCCTGCTTGTGTGTGAAAAAATGTCTTTATTGTCTACTGGAATCACTGAATGGCTGAAAAGCATGCAGAAAAACAAGATTTTTGCAGTTTTTTTTTATCCAATTCAATGTATGTTTGATTATCAGAACAGTTTGATTATCTGAACTACCCTAGGTCCCAGTTAGTTTGGATAATTGACTCTACTGTATCTACAATGCAGTGTTTACATCATCAGGAAGATCCATTGTTACTAAATCTGTCACTGGTTCTTAGATGATGAGTGTCATTAAATTCTGTCATATTGTGTCATTGAGGTTCACCCTATTTATTGTAGAACACACTGAAATGTACATTCAGAGTACAACCCAAATAATGCATTTTTGTTTCAGATTAGCCATGCATCAGGGATTTCTATTTTAAGTGATAAACATCAGTTCCCTTCTTTTGTGAGGACAGCCCCAAGTGTTGCTCAACAACCCATGGGCCTTGCTCAACTTGTCAAATATTACCAGTGGGAATGGATAGGACTTCTGGCCACAGGAAATGACTATGGATTAGAAGGAAGTCAGCAACTCAAAGAAGAATTAACAACATCTGGATTCTGTGTTGCATTTTATGAAATTGTTCCCCAAATAGTAACAAGATCTAAAATCACAGCACTTGTGCATGCAATAAAGGCCTCTGCTGCAACAGTGATAGTGATTTATGCTTTCCAGGAACAAGTAATTCCACTGATGGAAGAAATTACTCAACAAAACATCACTGGAAAGATTTGGATAGCAAGTGCTAGCTGGATTTTTTCTGCAGCATTTACTGTGAAAACCATTTGGAATGAACTTCATGGAACTATTGGACTTGCAGCTGTAAGTAATAACATGCCTGGTTTTAAGGACTTTCTTTACACGATTCATCCTGATAAATTTCCCAATGACATATTCATGACAGCATTTTGGGAAATAGCATTTCAGTGCAAGTGGACAGAGAATAAAACTTCTCAGGCAGTAAATATGGGAATTATTGATAACCTTAGGTATTGCACTGGTCAAGAGAAACTACAAACACTGGAACAAAGTATCTATCCAGTTTCAGATTTCAGATTCCCATACTATATGTATAATGCAGTTTATTCAGTAGCACATGCATTGCAGACTTTATTGACACATGGGTCTGAGGAAGAATCATTATTTAATGCAACACAAATAGATATCAACACTTTCCAGCCACAGCAAGTATGAATAGTTTTTTTTTTAAATCATGCTTCTTTATATACTAATAGCCAGTACATGGTTTTATAACTTTGCTTTTGATATTATATTGGCTTCTTTTCTTATGAAATGTGAACAAAATAACTAATTGAAAGTGAGTGTTAATATAAGAATACTTGCCTAAGTTTTACTTATTTTGTTGCAGAGGGTTATTGGTGCAAAAACATGTTTGATGCTATGGAAAGCTTTCTTCTTGTGACTGATGTTTAAGTCTCACTCGTGAACATTTTTTTCATCTTTCTTCTTGTGACTGATGTTTAAGTCTCACTCATGAACGTTTTTTTCAGCTTTCTTCTTGTGATCGATGTTTAAGTCTCACTCATGAACATTTTTTTCAGCTTTCTTCTTGTGACTGATGTTTAAGTCTCACTCATGAACGTTTTTTTTCAGCTTTCTTCTTGTGACTGATGTTTAAGTCTCACTCATGAACGTTTTTTTTCTATTGTTTGTCTCATGCTAGGTGATAAATGCTTAGAAAGTCAGCCATGAAAGATTTCCTGTATCCTGTCAGGATGGTGGTTATACACGGAGAAAAGAGGTGTGGTTTCCTTACATTTTCCATCTTCTTCAACTTGTGTGATCATAGAGTTGGTATACATATAATTTGTGGGTACTGGGGCATTGTTCCCATGTTAGGGAGTGCAGTAGACCTGACCTTTGTAGATAATATTTTTTCATGTGTTTTTCAACCCTACGAGTGTCACTGTTTTGAGCAGGAACCTCCCAAAGTGCTAAATACTTTGGTTGGAATAATTACTTCTCCATTAAACAAATAATTAACAAGTTGAATATTTATGGAATCATTAGACCCAAGATCTGCCATGCCTGCTTGATCATATTATATGTTTATTTGAATGACAACAACAAATATTATATTAATATGACATCCTTTTTGAGAACACATAACCAGGGAGCTATGATAGAAGAGACCCAATATTTGTAGAACATAAGAGCTTTAGCTGAACCAGGGTAATACTAGTTGCAGAAAATAAGTGTAGGATGATGAAGAGTTTTATAGCTCTTGAAATATGCAACACACTTAGCATTGCCTCACAAAGCTGCACAAAGGTGCTTAGCATTCGATAATGGGTTTGACTAGATACAGCAATAGGGAGATTAAGATTTTATTGGATCTAGTAGAAATGCCTTTGGAAATTAATTGAGCCAGAGAGAAGTTTTTGTGAAGTACTGCAGTGGGATGATGGTCAAATGATAAGGAATTATTAACAAGAGTACCTGAATCCCTTTCAATAGTGTCTGATTGGAGGAGTGTGTCACCTATATGGCATGCAGAAATGTTTAATTTACCAAAATGAACTATGATACATTTTTTCACATTTAACTTTTGTCCATTTTCTTTATACCAATTCTTAAAATGATCTAACCCATGTTGTAGCTATTGTTAGTCAGTTCAAGGTGGAATAATGCCACCAGATTTAAATCTGCAAACTTATATAACTGTAGGCCAGGGGTGGTTGGAAGGTGTGATAAACAGATGCAAAAAGGAAGATCCCTGCCCTGAGCCAAGTGGTACATCGCTAGTAATTTTTTTGCTTTCTGAAGTGGTATTGTGGTTCTAACCACATGAGTTCTGCCTTACTGCTAATTAGTATCCACTGCACAACTTAATGATTTATATTTAGATTTGAAAAGACTGTCAATAATGCCTGCATGTGTAATAGTGTCAAAGGCTGTGGTCAGATCCAGATAAAGTATAGTAAAGTCAGCAAGATCAAAAGTTTTGAGACATGAAAGCTGCCAGCTATATCAGAGTTCAGCAAGTGGGGCCTAAATAAGGTAAAAAAGACCATGAAGTTATCCCAGTACAGCTACAGAAGGGGCAGATTTGTGGTAATATGTCCAGAAGGGATGGCACTGGACTTGAATGGATACTCATATTGCATCATTAAGATAAAGGCTATTGGGGGCAAGTAAATATGCCTTGATGGTGATTAGTAGGTTAAGGAGAGTTTGATATATTTTGGCTTCTCAGAATTTTCTGTTTTCACTCAACTGCCATCTTCTGCCTACATGTTCTGACTTAACCTTTGCCTGAATGAATGGGAACTTTTCCACCATGCATACTCCTTTGCTGGAGATGCTTCCATCTGATGTCATATGGTAGGGCAAATCCTATTAGAACACTTTGATGACATCATTGGCTTTTGTATGAGACATGCTTGATAACGTTTTGAAAGTTCTTAAACAGTTGGGATGCTTTGTTGAAAACTGTTGTTAAGTGGGTCAATACAGGCATCCCTGGGAATGGGGCTAAGTTGCAGCTTAACAGGGACCACATATGAGTATAAATTGTGTGCTGTGCTGAAAGTTTAAGTAAGAAAAGTATGGTGTCCGTTGTGTTGTCTTCCAGTTGTTATGTAGAAAAATTGCAACTTTCCTGAAAGGGGCTGCATTGTGATCAGTGTTGAGGTGGCAGAAATTTCTTTTTTTTATTTTATTCTGTCATATGCTTATTTATTTTGGTATTTTAGTGTTTTGTGTCCCAAGCTGAGAGGGAGAGCAATGGTATATATCAACATTACTGTCTTATACCCCCTGGAATGCCTCCCACATGAACTCAGGATACTTGAAGACAACTGCAGCCCCTCAACTTCAAACTACTGATAAAATAAAAAGAAAAATATTTTAAACTGCTGCTGAGACAGTCTAGCACATGGAGCACAGCAGTCCTGATTGAGAATCATGGACAGAAGTCTGTGCAGTTTTAAACTGCCTGGGAACTCACTGGGGTGTGTGTGTGTGTGTGTGTGTGTGTAAATGCCTCAGGTGGGATGTATGGTGGTGTGGTAGGGAATGTACCTTGTATGCAGGTGTTAAAGACCTGAATCCCTACCCACCACCATTTGCAGATTTTTGCCTCATATTTGATCTGATCTATTCCTCACAATATCTGTGGTTTTTAAATATTGCAATGCTTGAAATTTGATGGTGCAGTGGTAGCACTGATGCCTCACAGCTGTAGGCTCTTCTGTTTGTCTGGGTTTGCTTTTGTGTCCTCCCATGTTACAAAGACATGTCTGCATTATTTCTTCCTGGGCCTCTGCTGAGAATTGTCTGTTTTGTTCCAAGTCAGACTGTCCTGATTAACAAATTGACAGGCATTTAAATTTCAGACTTCAGGTTTCTGAATGTTTACTTCCTTACATATTTGATGGTACAGTGGCAGTATTGTTGCCTCACAGCTATAGGTTTTCTGGTTTGATTCTTGGCTAGTCTGCATTTTATCCCTGTGTTTGTGTGGATTTGCTCTGGTGTCCTGCCATTTTGCAAAGACATGTGTCTGAAAATTGTTTTGTTCCATCAGAAGTAAAATTGACAGGCATTTGAATTTCAGACTTCATATTCTTCAGAAAATACATAGTAAAACAACTTTTTATTCTAGCAATAAATATATAGTAACACAACCTTTTATTATAGCAATTTTTTAAGTTTATGACTATTTGAAATGTGTCCTTATTTTTGGGACTGTAATACCCTGTTATTGGCTTTGTCCAGGTTTTTGTGCTAAGGTTGACAGCTATGGCAAGAACTGAATTCACTGAAT
Organism: Protopterus annectens; assembly: GCF_019279795.1. NCBI lineage: Eukaryota > Metazoa > Chordata > Ceratodontiformes > Protopteridae > Protopterus > Protopterus annectens. The sequence goes on from NC_056726.1 coordinate 1,130,831,193, forward strand.
ATGTTTGAGGGCTGTATTCCCTCATTACTGGGTTTGTCCAGGTGTTTTGTGCTAAGAGGTTGAGAGCTATGGTGAGAACTGAATTCATTAATGTTTAATGTGTCCCTGGTTTGTTGAGATGCAGTTGAGTATTGAATAGATTTTACAAGGAGCTGAGAGCTGCAGGGGAACAGAAGTTTAGTGTTTTGCCTTGTTAATAGCACAACAGGTTGTGTACTTGCTTTTGATGCAGAAGGCTGTGGGTTCTACTCCCACAAGGGGTGGATGGAGAATGTTCTCCTTGGTGAAGATACTAACTTTGAGTCTGTTATCAGTTTGCCATCCATTTCCTCTTGCAATATTACTAGCTTATTGTTTTAATGTAATATAGGCAATTTATTCCTGAGGGGCAACAGACACTTTATTTTTCGATGAAACCATGAAATATAAAGGTGATTGCTAGCAGCAACCTCTTCATTAGTTACAGATTTCTTTAATGTGGAATTATTTAGATGACTTTTACTTCTTCAGAGATTGTGCATATTTACTGATAATGGACTGTAGAATTGTGCATATTTACTGATAATGGACTGTAGAATTGTGCATATTTAATGATAATGGTGGACTGTAGAATTGTGCATATTTACTAATAATGGTGGACTGTAGAATTGTGCATATTTACTAATAATGGTGGACTGTGGAAGTCTGAGTAGAATTTTTTATGATAAATGTTCTGAACTGGGCAGTTTTAATGGAAAAATGTTCAAAACAAATTTAAAACACCCTCTAACAACTGTACTGTATTGTACAAGGAATATAATTTTAGTACAATGAGGAAGGTGTATCAAAGAGCACATGTATGTTTGATTTGAAAACAGCCCAAAATTAATCTCTATCTGCCACTGGCAAAATGTATTTTCTTTGAATGTGGGTTTCAATGCTGTTTCAATGAATGTGAGTTTCAAGGGCAGAGAAGTTTTAATGCTAAGTTTTCATTGTGAGAGATGACTTAGTGTTTGTGCTGTAAAATACAAAATAAAACTTTCAAATGAAGTCCAACTCATCATAGAAGTAAAGCAGTATGCACATTAGCGTTTATGTAAAAATGGCGTGAAATAGCCAAAATGGTTTCATTGAATGGCTGCAGAGGCTCCATTCAACCATGATTTTGTCAGGGGGGAAGGGCAGCAGAATCAGACAGGCCCAGCTGAACTATACCTCCCAACTGCCCATGAATAGATTTTTGCTTCTTTTTTTGGTTTGTTTTTCATAAAATTTGTAGTTTTCTGGCAAATCATTTAGAAATGAAGTCACTAAATAATGATACACTGAGTTTCAGACTTCATAACCTTCAGAAAAATGCATGTTAAAGTAAGAGCTGTTCTATCAACTGTCTCAATTTATACAAGAGCAATTTTTAGTACTGTTTATATGTGCCCCCAATATATTTGGCCTTGTTCAGATTTACTGCATTAACAGGTTGAGAGGTTCATGCAAATAAATTGCTTTATAGAATTAGGCATAGCCAACCTCTCAACTGTCCCCGATTTTGGCTCAAAATGTTAACATGGAGGGTTTACAATTAAGAAATAACTGTAATAATCAAAGTTATAGATTACTTGAAATGCATGTATATTCTTTTATTTTATCAGCTGCTCAAGGTAGCAGTACTAATATTAAAGTGTCCCTTCTTTGACAGGTTCCCAGCTGTACTGTTTGTCTATTTTATATTTTTGCATCACATTTTTGGTCCATTTTTCATAAAATTGTGTTTTTTGGAAAATTAGTGACAAATCACTAAAGACTGAAGTTAGAAAATGGTTTTTCATAAAAATGTTGTTTTTTGGAAAATTAGTGACAAATCACTAAAGACTGAAGTTAGAAAATGACAGACATTTGAGTTTCAGATTTTATACCCTTCAGAAAATTCATACTAATGCAAGACCTATTCTATTATCTTTCTAAGTTTATTAGAGCAATATTTAAAAGATTTCTTGCTCTTGAGGTTGAGAGGTATGACAAATGTAGTGACTCTGGATGCATCTGTCCTTGATTTTGCAGAATGGTCTGGTTTCTGTCATATTTTTGTACTGTTGATTTATGCTTATTACTCAGATTTATGCTTATTACTCAAAGTGCCTCTGTTAAAGATTGCCAACATTGAAAGCCTTTTCTGTTGCCATGCAGAGAATACTTGACTAGATAATGTATAAGCCTTGGGTATTAAAGGACAGGGGATTCCATATTTTAAAAAGCTCATTACACTTGTTGGCTTGAAGACAAACAGACATTCAAAATACATCTAAGAAAACACCTTTTACCATCTTTGCTCTGTATCTGTACATATCCAGGATAAGTATAACACCTTTGCTTCTTCCTCCTCTTCTATAATACCTCTGCAGTCCTCTACTCTGTTACCGACTATCCCTCTGTGTTCACCCACCCCATCTTCTATCTACGCCTCTCTTAACTCCTTTACCACTCATTTCATTTATATCTCATAATTAAATCAACATTTTGTTATCCACTCTTTGTAGATAACTCCGTACTCTGTAGTATGGCATCTATCCTACTCCATAGTTATTTAACTATATCTGTATAAAATATACTTAGTATAAGAAGCCTTACTACTTTATGTATAGTTACTATCTTATCTATTTTGACATTCTAAGATTTATTTTAATTGTATACTGCCTGACATTGCTGATATTGTATAACTTAAAAGATTTTGTTTGTACTGCATGTACTGCTATACTTCTCTGGTCTCTGCTGAAAAGGGGCCTTTGTGTCAGCTGGACTTCTCCTGTCAACAAATGCAAAAAAAAATAATATATATATATATATATATATATATATATATATATATATATATATATATATATATATCCTTTTTATGATGGGGCTGCATTTATTATTTTGTTTTGTGTTTTAATACAGCCAGACTGTCTCAAAATAGGAGTAGAAGTTACAATGCATTCAAGATTGAATGTGCATGCATTGCAGGATCACCATTTTCACCAATATTATTTAAAGTTATGTGCTATCCTGTTATGAGATGATTAAAGCAACGTTTCTTTTTTTAGCAGGAATTTGCCTGGTAAGGTTGAAAGGACTCTTACCTGCAGTTTTGCCAGGCTCACTTTCCTATTTTGTATGTTGTATATGTGCAATACCCTGTGTTTTAGATATCTACTTGCTCATTGGTAGTGCCACGTTTTTCTAAATGCTGAATGTCTTTACTTTTTACTTAGCAGTTAAAGGTATCATTTAATCTGAGGAGAGTTTATGTTTTAATTTATTCTGTTCAAAGTATCTGTTAATTCAAATTATTTGTTTTGTTTTTATCAGCACAGTTGATGAAGTATGAATATAATGTTGGTATTTTTATTTATAGTTAGAAAAGTCTTAGTCAAGTGCATGATACCCATGGAAGGGCAAGCAGGAGCTGTTATTTTGTCCAGCAAAACAGGGCCTTTCTCTGTTAATTTCAGGCTTCTTACGCTCATGATTTGAATGTAATGGGCTTTATTTCAAGTCAATAATTCAAAAAGAAACACAACCGGATAGAAATGAGCATATGAATTTGACAAAGGATTTCAGGATGATTCACATGGAAATGAAGGAGAAAGTAAAAGGGGAGTTATAATACTGACTGATAGAGGGGCTCCACTTATTATGAAGATGAAAAAAAGACAACAGGAGATTTGTGTCTGTAAGGGGTCACTGTCATTGAAGGAGGATTATGCTGGTGTATATTTATATTCCATTTAAAACTACTAATATGGAGTGTAAGAGATTTTTGGGGAAATTATTAGTTTTCAGCAGGGAATTTTTTTTATTAGAATTTGATTTGCAATACTGAGGATGTGTCAGAGGGACCAATAAGGGAAAATATAATTAGAAAGGTTAGATTTCTGAAGAAATATATGAGAATATTTGGTGGGTTTTGTTGTAGAGAAAGCATTTGATGGAGTCAGCTGGGAATTCGTGAGTAGGGAAATGGAAGCATTTTCATTCCCTGATAGAATAGTATGGTTAATTAGAAGGATTTATGAAGGGTTAAAGGCAAAGCTTAAGGAGGGAAAGTTCCTCTCCAACAAGCAGTGTTTGAACAGAGGAACCAAGCAGGGGTGTCCTCTTTTTCCTTTGATATTTGATTTATATATACAGCCACTGGCAAAGAAAACAATGGACACACACATTAAATGATATGACCGGTATGGTACTCAAGAAATGTTAGCCTTATATGCACATGATTTTTATGTATTTATTTGTTTATTTATATATGTGTGTTTGATTACTAGGGTTCCAACATGGCCTTCAAGAATCCTTTTCAGTGGAGGCCAGGGGAGAGAAAAGTTTCACAAAATATACATTGTTACAATAAAAAGAAAAATGTAAGGAATGCAGAAAAGTATACTGCAATACAACATGATAAATGTAATGTCTTAGCACAATGATTATTCATTCTCTTTTCCCTTGAAAACAGTTACAAAGCAGTTTAAGATAATTAGTGAGCAAAGAGAAGGAGGTATGTGGAGGCAGAATTAATGGAGGTGTAAAAGATTACAATTACAGAGTGATAGGAGAGCAAGGAAGCATTAGCAAAGGGGAACTTGTTTCAGTGATTTGCAGAAAGGGATTTAGTTTAAGTAGAAATGTAACAGTTTTGAGCCGGAAGAGACAGTAAAACTGGAGGTTTCTAGGATTGTAAAGAGCAGACAGCATGATGTCTGAGAAATAGTGGTGCTAAATGAGACACCATTTGAATGAAATAAGTGAACAGTTGTTAAAGAAAACCAAGAGAAATGATGGTGAGTTTAGTCAGGTAAGCTGAAAGAAGAGCAGTGCCAGGAAGTACATCAGTACTTCTTCAGTTTGACTTTTAAGCAGATAGTGGAGAATATTAGCGTAATAATAGTAGGTAGGGAGTTCCACAATTTAGATACAAAGATGGAAGGGTACCGATGATATTACATACTTTTTTTCTCTGAAATAACTTTGAATCTAATAAATGAAGGAGTCTTGTGGGACTGTACCATTTTAGGCACAGAGTGAGGAAGGGGCATTCGTCTATAAAGAAGACTATTCTATGTGTCATTTTCTCTACTCATACTGATTTTTTGCAAGTTTGATACACTTCAGCTTTTAAGTGCTAGACAGTAATGAGTTGTGTTAGGCTATTTTGTAGTGAATGCGAGAGTTTTATTTACCATTATTCAAGTTTTTGACTGACATTAAGCTAATAGTTCTATGGGTAGCTGAGGCACAGAATAAGTTTGATAGGATGCAACATCTGCAATATGAGATCATGCAGTAAACAAATTAAAAGCTGGATAAAGGAGGCCTGCATACTTCTCAAATGTTTGGTTCATTTATCATATGATTGTGGTTTTCTAGCAAATCATTGGCAAATCACTCAGGGTTTAAGTCAGAAAATAATAACAGACATTTGAGTTTCAGACTTCATACACTTCCGAAAATCCATGCTAATCCATGCTAATGCAAAACCTATTCTATCAACTTTCCAAGATATTAAGAACAATATTTAAAAAGTGTCCCTATTTTTGGGCCTTTGTCTCCCCATTATTTATGGCTTTGTGCAAATTTCTTGCTCTAAGAGGTTGAGAGGTATGGAGTCTTGATTGATAATGAGTGTTTCTCACTAAGTATTGAATATGTTTGTTAAATTTAAGTTGGTCATCTAGGATGACCCTTGGTAGTTTGGGTTGTGAGACTGTTTCTAGCTGTCCATTTTGAGAGGAGAGGATAGTAAAGTTGGAGTTCTTTTCTGTGTGTAGGATCTAGGAGTAAACCACATTCCCCAAGATTAAATAAAATCCATGTAGGCACAGTGTAGAGCATACAAGGAATGATACCATGTCCATGTACATGGTTCCTCCTTGGCAGCATGCCATGCATATTAATGATAGTGCATTGAAAAGAGGGAGCTGAGGAACATGGTTATTGAATCAGTGTAGGGAGTGTAGTGCTAACTGTGTCCACAGATGAGTAAGATAGTTCCTGCACTGTCCAATTGTATTATTTCAATGTAATTTAAAAAAAGTATGTTTGCGTGGTGCAGTATAGAGCGCAGCAATGCTAAGCAGCACCAGGACACCTGCCAGACACCTAAAACCGGAAACCAGATCCATTTAATTAGTTATTTAAATGTCATGTTTAAATGTAGCTGATTGAGTTTGTATGGTGTGGTGCAGTGCTCAGCAGTGCTTATAGGTAGCTCAGAGGTATATATATATTTTTATTTTTATTTTTTTATAACCGGGGTGTCTGACTGGCGAAAGGTCCTTTTTTCAGTAGAGGCCGGGGAGAAAAAAAAAAGAAAAAGAAAATTACAGACACATTTAGACATTTTTAGACATAACCAGTATACACACACACACAAGTTTTACAACATGTTTTTGTATGGACACACACAAACAGGAGAGAACAAGAAAAAATCAAAAAGAATTTTAAAAAAATTAAAAAAGTAGTAGATTTGTGGTTGTGGTACAGATGATGACTTTGAATGTAGATAGATAGTACATAGTATACAGGTACAGGTTAATATACATTGTAGATTAGCCAGTGTTTGTGAGTAAGATTGAAAAACTATTATAAATTGCTCTAGATTTAGTATGCATATACTATATTACTATATGTAAAAGTATAGCAGAATTCCACATATTCACATAGCTAAATGGGTAGAATTATGGCCTCATGTGCAGTTGGTCCAGGGTTTAAATAGATGGAAGGAAAAGCTAGCATTAATTTTTGACATGCAAATTATAGCAATTATTTTAAAGTATGAGCCACTGCGCTCAGCTAAGCTCTGCTAAGACCTGCTACGCACTGCATAAACATGATAATGGGTTAAAATATTTATGCACTGCTCAGCTGTGCTTTGCTGTTTTGTGCACTGCTAAACACTGTTAAGCATATGGGTCTGCATGTTTTCACAATGCTTCACTGAGCTGCACTGGTTTGTGTGGTGCTAAGTGATGTGGCACTTTTTTAAATACTGCTCAATGGCATTTAAGGGTGGAAAAACAAGCTATATTAAGCCCACTAGCTGGGAATATAGCATAATCCATTGCAGTTCTAACTCAAAAGGAAACTATGGCACATGCTGGACAGGGTTAATACTTTCACGTGCAGCGCTGGGGTGTTCCGAAGTCCAGGGCCATGGTTGGACTCCTAGTAAAAACCATGATGACTGGCTGCTGCAGGGGGGTTTCCAGGGCTCAGAATGTAAGGCAGAGGCCTGAGACTGGCTGGCATGTGAACTCATTAGTGTGACATTTATCCCCTGCACAGTTGAGCTGGTTTGTCAAGATAATGATGACCTAAGTGTCAAAAGTGGGATGTCTTGGATACCTGGGTCCGGGAAGCTCAGGCAGGAAATACCCCACAAGTCTGTAGGTAATTTTACCTCTGTTTCACCAATATCTATACCAACTGTCTACTAAACTGGTATGCATAATGGTGTGCTTCTCTCTCAACAGCTGCAGATGAGAGAGCTTGCAATATTGAGGCACATACCAGGAGCTTGGCCAGGTTGTCTTATGAGTGTGGTGAGTACAAATGTATTATGCTAACTATAGTCATATATGCAAGAAAGAGTAAAGCATTAACTGCAATAAGGTATATAGAGTAAAGTTTGTATTGCAATGAATGTGGACTTAGAGCTGTACTGCAATAAGTGAATACTGCCAACAATAGTGCAATATGCAGGAAAGAGTAAAGCATTAACTGTAATAAAGTATCTAGAATAAAGTTTGTAGTGCAATAATTGTGGAATTAGAGCTGCATTGCAACACCTGCATAATGACAACTGTTGTGCAATAAAACCTCAAAACAATAGATGCAGCTGCATTATTGTATATATTATAAAGTCTGTTGTGCAATACGTGTGGAATCAGAACTGTTTTGCAAGAAGTGAATACTGATAACTGTTGTGTAATAAAAACATGAAACAATACCAGAAACTGTATTAATGTATATACAGTAAAGTCTGTAGTGCAATCCATGTAGAATTAGAGCTGTTTTGCAAGACATGAAGTATGACAAGTGTTCTGTAACAACACATGAACCAATATCAGTAACACTAAGGTAAATTGTGTATATCAGGATTGTCTTGTTTTAACCACTGCAGTAGAACAGTATGCATTCAGTCTGTGAGGTAAAGTGCTGCAGTCAAGTATAACACTGTAATAGCTGTAGAATGCAAATATAACAGCTGAAAAATATATTGTTTAACACATATAGTACTGTTCAGGGCTGATTCTAGATCAATATTGTTCACATAATGCCCTGCCATCCACAAACAGCAGGTAAGCAAGGTATACAGGTGCAGTAGCCCACTCCATGATCTGATGTTGTTTGTTGACTTCACAGATATTTCAACCCAATAACAACATGTTGTGTACACCTGCAGTCTATATAGTAATGTATAGATTACCTACTATCACAGTAGTAGTTCATGCATGTGTATTCAACTGCCACTGCAGTCTAGTATCAAACTGTAGTACTACTTCCAGGTCATATTTTGGTTCCAGGTGAACTCTAAGAAAATATCAATCAGTCATCAGCAGTGACTCAGTATCTCAGTTTGTTAAATGCTCTGTATGCAGTACATTTTGCCAAACACAGACCAGGGTTCAAATCCAGTGCTATGCATCACTAAATATTACAGTATCAGTCACGTAATGTTTACAGATTCTCTCTGTACAGGAACTACAGGAACGGGTGAGGTAATCCATATTATGAGTAAATAATTGTATGTTTAAATGTAACAGACTGTTAAAATCATTGGCAACAATGTGAAAATACAGCATGAAATAAAGGAAATAAATATAATAATAAAATAAAATTAAACACATGAAATGTGTAATTTTGGTATGGCTGTATGCCTGGAGTGTCTGTTAAAATTTGCTGCAGTCAATTCATACATTCCATACAGATGTCCTCTACACTCTCTGCTATTGGATTCAATCCCCATGCCTGCCAAGCAAGGCATGACAGTTGCTTAGTTTTTGTATTATGCATATACATGTCTCTCAAGTGTCGCACTGTCATGTAATGTAATTAGTCGTGTGTAATCCATCTGTCATAGGGTTACCATCATAATGACTACCTACATTTCAAAGTATCACTACATCAGCCCACAGTACACATTGGTAGTTACATAGCTCCACCTTTTGTGCAAGTGCTCTGTGTAGTTGTATACCCACAGTTGTTACTGCTTGGCCCATACTGTTCCATGTGGATAGCGTGAGAGGTATGTATGTGCTAATGTAGCCATAGGGAACTTGTACACATAAAGAAAGGACAGACCTGTAGAGTAGATAATAGCACTTTTGTCATGTAAATAGCATGTAATGGTACTAATGGACTGTTTTTCTCTCTCTGCCCACTGCTTATCTTCATTTATTTATTACTGTTATTCATTGGTTATAGTTTACTATTAACCTATATTGTTGCATTAACTGTATTTTGGGGGTATATGTTTTATTATTGTTATATATTATAGTGGTTGTATTTTAACATATCTTGTTGAATTACCTATTGTGTTGACCTTATGCTGTACGCTGTGACCATACTGACTGTTCTGTTATTTATTGTTGTGTTTCACCTAATATGCATTGATACATAATTGGGTTATTTCCACTGTTCTGGCATGCTATTACTTACAAATGGTTTGTTCATAACTAACCTGTACTTACTGCTATACCTCCATCACCACAGTATGTCAGGGTAGGACGGTTCCCACTGATCAGAGTACCTTGCCTCAACTGGCTGTGGCACCATGTCCTATCATGCCTGGGACCTAGGCCAGTGGTGCCCCCTCTGCTGCCCCTGCACCACCTGTGGCATCTGGTGGAACTGCCTCAGAGTACAGGGCCTGGCATCCCCTGGGAGCAGTAGCGGAGGGGCTGCTGTCACTCAAAGACAACTGCTGGTCATGGTGCACAGAATAGTTCAGCAGACTTATGAAACATGCTTTCATCAGATTGAGGGGACACTGATCAACCTGGTGGGGCAGGCTGGCCCTGGCACCCAGCCTCCAGCACAGCCACCTGTGAAGCAGTGAAGGAGTAGTGTTGACTGTCCCATGGGTGGGAATGTGAGTCATGCTGCTGACATCTGGAGCAAGTGTCTCAGAGTCCACAACACCCACCCCATCAAAGGTGTTTATCCCCCTCATATGTCACACACCACACCGTCTACTGTCTTGTCTGTGTTGTCTGGCTAAAAATGCATCCTCTCCTACCCAACTTAACTCTGCACATGTACCTATGTCCCTTCCCCAACATTCCACTCTCTCCTTATTAAAAAACGAAAATGGGCACCTGTCCCACAAAAAATATCTTCCCATATATAGCTCTCTATTTTACACATGTTCACTGGACACAACTAATGTGGTCCAGATGGCTAGATGACACATTTATGTTGTTCTCACCTATCTCTCTGGGGTTTCAGAGTCCAAATTCATGTACACATTTGTCCAAATGCATAGCTGTTGCTGTTCAAGAAATGGATAGCTATATGGCTTTCCTACACCCTTCCTACTCATCCCTACCTGCTTTTCACAACGTTTTTCCCCCTGCTTACTCCCATTTCATCACTGTCCTATCACCCCCTTTTTCTTTTCTTTATATTTTTTAGGGCAGGTTTACGCAGATTTGCATGAAGCGGATCGGTGCTGCATGACATGCCACTTCACTTAGCACATATTAAATGAGCTGAAATGAGCTTTAATGAGCTTTTGTGTTTATTACAGTGTTAGTCACATGTAGAAAATAAACACCTCTCTCAAGTCTCGGACCCAGGCCCCCTCTCCACACTGCATTATCCCCCCCTGCTGCACAGGTCTCAGGTTAAATAGGTGTTTCTAGCTAAACATACTGAGTGCTACTTATAGTTATAGCAGGTATTTGTGCCCTTTTACCAGCAGCTTACATATAACAAAAAACATGAATATAAGTACAAATATATCTTAACAGATTAATATATTAATATATCATATATTTAAATATAAATATAAATATAGTATTAATATAAATATAAAATAACAGTAATATATTCATATATTAGTATATTATATATATAAATATGACTATACGTATGAATAGAAATATGAATAAAGATATAAATATATATTAACCATATTAAGCCATGCTCATACACATGGATGTAGAAAAATTTCACAACGTCTGTATATGTGCACATATTTCTTTCAAATACACTTACACCTGCAGTCACCCAGTAGCTCAGTGCATTAAATACCTTGTTTACAGTACATTGTGCTGCACATAGTCCTGGGTTCAAATCCAGTTTTGTGTTGCAATTCAATTACATTACAGCAAGTAATGATATAGACTCATAGATATAGACTCATAGATTATTACTAGGCTAACTGTCTTTGTTGACTATTTTAAGGCTAGCCAATTACACCCATGTAAGAATCAAACCCTGCACCTTGGGTTTGTAAGGTAAACACCTTAACCATTATGCCAATTATTAATCAACAAAGGTTACCACTATTTAATGACATGCTACCCTGTTTTGCAGGTCAAATGCCTGCAGGTCTCGACACACTGCACATATCTGTATAGTATAACTATATGTTGCCTCCTACTCTGATATTGGCACTGATGCATAACAGATGTTACTGAATCACGGCCTCAGATGGACTGTAACCTTATCCCACTTCATTGTAATGACAGGGCAGGCACAGCTACCACACATACACATGCAGCCTGCTGTCCTCCAAAGTGTTCACACCCCTCCCATGTGTTCTAGCCTTCAGCATCAGCTGAAGCCTGTAGCATATGCAACTGTACATAATGGTCGCTGCTACATTCTGACCATACCCCCCCAAATCCCTAGAACAGGGAATCCGGACACAGCCATACTGATTATGAGGACAAAGACCCAGAGTTAGGGACATGTTTTACAGTGTGCATTTACAAATATAGTCAGGTGATTGAATAACAGCTGTTGCACTGACATACATATTCAGACAGGTATGAAGTCTGACACTCCAATGTGTGTATCATTACTTATGACAACCCACAATGATTGGACAGTGATTTGACAGATGACCACAATGTCATAGGACACTGACCACACATATTAGGTGGAACTGTGGACATACTGCAAAAATCTTCACTGTCAACTGTTTTAATACCTTCCATCTGTGATGCAGTAGTCTCCACAACTCAGTAATGTCCATCTGAATAGCTAAGAAAGGGGCACAGATCTTCCTGTAGGCCTTATGTACTGCACTGTGGTGGCATGTCATTGGCTAATGATAGTGCACTTCAACTGTTTTGGCTGCAATTAGCATATCAGAGCCAAACAGATGAATGCTTACGGTTATGGAAGCAGCACAGTCTGACATCCATGACTGCCTTCACCGCACTGGGGACACCCTGGATCGGTTGACTGATACAGTGCACAGATGGTGAGCTGAGACAGTGTCTGTCTTATACCACACATCTGTGCTGGGACATCTTGTTGGAGTTGGGCATCAGACACATGGACATAGGTCAGCAACTCCATTTGCTGAGAGTCCACAAGGCAGTGCACAGTCACGCTCCTGTAGTAGCAGTACCTCCAGAACTATGGAGAGAAATATGCTGCCCACATTACAACAAGGCAGGCCATGGGCACAGCCCCAGCAGACAGCAGTCACTGTCAGTTACTAGCAGTGCATCTGACCTTAGGTGTGGTGATGCCAATTCTACTCCTGGCAGACCCAGTTCCTATGTTTGTGGCCAGAGATGGTGATCTGTACACTCTACCATGTACAGTCCACAGCTGTCCACCATACACACATGTAGCACTAATAGAGGGCTTGCCTGTGTACATGCACACACTCAAGCACCACTGTCACATGGCAGGTCACCTACAGACACACACGGCACCTCTCCATGGCCATTCTAACCTGCACTCCTTCCTGCATCACACACATGCTGTCAGCAGTTTAGCACAGCCTAGGTCTCCAGTACCCCACACCACACCGTGTGCATGTGATGATACCTGTGCCACATCCCTGCCATCCATGCCCTCGATGCAGGGAAATGCCACTATGTGTCTGATGCACGGGGTGATGTTATTGCCACACATGTACTTGGGTAGTGCTGTATTGTTTTGCCACACCACTTGTTGTGGCCCACATCAGTTACTGTATGCTGGCATGTGGCAGGATTATGCATCAAACTTTGTGTATCCTATGTTGCATGATGTTGTACTGGCAGGAGTGTTACAGAATGGCAGATGTGACACAGACATGTATACATTTCTGTTGCAGGGTTCTGAGGACACAAACCATAGACACATGGCATCAATACAGCAGCACAGAATGGCATGGTAGCACAGCAGATATATAACAATAGCAAGGTACAGCAGTGTACATGCATTGCTCCCTAGGTGCATATGTGTAGCACAGTTTATCACTGACAACAGTGGCAGTCAGCATACTCATACAGTCATACTTTGTGTTAAGGTCTTCTAGCCTTGGTATGTGTTACCTGGCTTTTCTGAACCTACAAATCAACAAGGTGTGGTGATGGAGTTGACACGTACAAATATCCTGTGTCCGCGTCAGACAGATGGAGGATGTCAGTTATGCATTTCTAGTGGGGGCAACTTAGTGCTGACTGCTAGTCACTGGACCTTAAAATGCATAAGTGCTGCACAAAGACAGGCCACCTGAGCATGTCCATAGTACTGCAAGGGCACGTATGTACATACACACACACAGAGTTGGCTGCTGTCAGATTAGAACCCTACCTATCTAGTGTTACACACTATTGCTTGCAGTACTTATCACACGTTTCACAGAGTTTATCTGATAGTATGCTGTAAATCAACAATCTTAAGTTGGATGTCATCAGCCGGCCTTGTAAAGGGGGCAGTGCACAGGCTTGCAGATAGTCACAGGGCCATAACATGCATAACCATTGCACAAATATAGGCCAGATGAGAATGTCTGTAGTGCTGCAAGGGAATATAGTTACACACACACACACACACAAGTCAGATGCTATGAGATCAGAATCCCTACCTATCCAGTAATATACACTTCAGCTTAAAGTACTTATTGCATGCACCCTGGAGTTTATCTAAAATTATACTGTCAGCCAGAGCTCTTAAAGGTGGATGTCAACAGCAGGTCTTCTAATGGCAGGCAATGTAGAGGCCAGCAACTAGTCACAGGGCCTTAAAATACATAACCATTGCATGGAGACAGGCGTGTCTGTAGTGCTGCAAGGGTATATAGTTACACACACAAGTTAAATCCTGTGAGATTAGAACTCCTATCTATCTGGTAGTACACATTATAGCTTGCAGTACTTATCACATGTGACACAGAGTTTATCTGGTATTAGACTCTCAGCCAGCACACTTAAGGTGGATTACATCAGCAGGCCTTGTAACGGAGGGCCATGTAAAGGCCAGCAGCTAGTCACAGGGCATTAAAATACATAGGCACATCTATAGAGCTGCAAGAGGATATAATCTTACACACACACACACACACACACACACACACACACACACACACACACACACACACACACACACACACACACATGGCTGATGTGGAATTACAGCCCTACTTATTTAGTAGTGTACACTGTAGCTTTCAGTATCTACCACATATCCCACAGGTTATATTTGTTATATATGTGAATGCAGGAATGCTACTTGTTGAGTATGCAAAGTAGCCTCCTGTTATCATGTATGGCCTGCAGAGTGATATTGCTTGGTACTGTTATTGTATCTAGTGTCTTAGGTGTGATATAATTGTTAATATCCCTGCTATATGTGTACAGGTGGCTGGTTGCAGTTAGACAGGCAGACATGTGGCCAGGGACAATATGGCTTGTCCAAGGCATGCATTGCAACCATTGTACATTACAACACCTGCTCAAATGTGTCTGTTTACAGGGTGACATTCCACAGGCACAGGGGTCTTTGGGTGAGTAGACTATGAACTGTTATGGCCTTGATCTGGTCCCCTCAGACAACTGTTGTGATGTGTAAGAGCAGATAGCCCCAGCATTTAGAGGTATGTGGGGACATTTGTACACCCCCCCAACACACACACACACACACACACACACATATATATATATATATATATATATATATATATATATATATAGTGTCTTAGGTGTGATATAATTGTTAATATCCCTGCTATATGTGTACAGGTGGCTGGTTGCAGTTAGACAGGCAGACATGTGGCCAGGGACAATATGGCTTGTCCAAGGCATGCATTGCAACCATTGTACATTACAACACCTGCTCAAATGTGTCTGTCTACATTCCACAGGCACAGGGGTCTTTGGGTGAGGCTAGTGAAAGCGGATAACATATGCATACTAAATCTAGAGCAATTGATAATAGTTTTTCAATCTTACTCACAAACACTGGCTAATCTACAACGTATGTACTGTACCTGTGTACTATGTATGTATTCTACCTACATTCCAAAGTTCAGCTGTACACCACAAATCTATTACTTACCTTTATTTTTAAAATTAATATCTTTTTTGATTGTTCTCTCCACTGTAACTGTTTGTGCCGCATACCACTGTAAAAACATGTCTCTTGTAATTTGTGTGTATACTGATTATGTCTGAATAACTAAATGTGTCTGTAATTTTCCTTTGTGGAGCTTTTCTCCCGGGCCTCTGCTGAAAAAGGGCCTTTTCACACACAGACACCCGGTTAACAAATGTAAAATAAAATAAAATAAATATATACATACAGAGAGAGAGAGAGAGAGACACACACACACACACACACACACACACACACACACACACACATATATATATATATATATATATATATATATATGTGTGTGTGTGTGTGTGTGTGTGTGTGTGTGTGTGTGTGTGTGTGTGTGTGTGTGTGTGTATGTATATAGGCAGAAAGGCTCTATTCCTCACACTATCAATAGAATACAGACATACATTTCCACCCATGCATTATGTGGATAATACAACTTGTGGCCAGGTTCCCTGGCACAGCTGTGGAATTTGCCAGGTTGCTGATATATCATTACAGACTTACTGTTACAGCAGTTGTATTGGAGTACTGATGTGTTGGGTTTGGGGGATGGCCAGCCCATGCTGTGCTGGCATAGACAGTCATGTGACTGTCCTGTGATCCTTCAGTTTGCTATCCTCTTTAAATAATGTAGTGGATTGTACAGCCATGTAGCCATGTGAATATTATGGGGCACATACTATTGGACAGAGTACTTGTTATCCCAAGTGGCTATTAGATCTTCTACGAGGAGCCCAGTAGCCCACTATATTCCCTTGCATACATGCGGCAAATCTATAAATATGCGACCATACTGTAGTACCCCTTACAAGTGGTGTATAGGAGAGTGACTTACCTTGGGAATGCAGTCGTTGACATACCTGTACTTCAGGGCTGACTCTGTCTGATGCACAGAGTACACAGCAAATATATTAGTTACAGGTTGTGTGGGTTGCTTGGCATCAATTTTAATATATGTATGTGAGTTGGAGTAAGGTGCCAGTCTAGGTTGTCAGTGCATGTGCTATGCATTGTTTCTTGGAGAAGGACACACTAGAACATCTGTGCAGATGTGGCTGGAGAGTACTGTATGGCTCCACCAGATATATTGAGGCACTAGAACCATGACTTCAGCAGCCAAAGCACATGTATGTGCCTCATTATGGTGTTCTTTTGTGGGTATGTTTGCATTTCTGATGGGTGTCATCATCCACAGTTCCACTGCATAGCCAGCATATCCCAGTAAATGGCCATATGGGATGTCCCCCCTATCAAATATCTGGTACAGCTGTGATGCATGCCAGATATAGGTTCATAGGTAGGTACTAGGCTATCTGCCCGAGGTCATTTATAAGCCTAGCCAGAGTGTGTCAGCTTTCACCACCCCATTGATTAATTAACTGATCCTCTGTCAAGCAGAGCAAATGAAGTGATCCCAAGGGTGTATTTTCTGTTAAATACAAAGTTGGGATAACTGCCAGGGCTGCCAATGCACACATTCATGATAATGCCCTGGGCATTGCACATAACCTGGCAGTTGGAATGATCCCCCTTGCGGTTGACATAGATTCTACCCTTCTCACTAAGTGGTGCCTTGATGTGTACATGAGTGCAATCTATGGCACCCAGTACCTCAGAGTATTGTGCTACTAGGTAAAATTACTCATGTACCAACACCTTTGCCCTACGGTTCTTGAAATTCATAAATTCCAATGCCCTGGATCAACAAATCCATAGTCCCATCAGGGGCTCCAATATCCTAGACCTTGTCATTACCAACATGGGAAATCAATGCTCCACACCTATGGTCACCCCCTCATTGGTCAGGTCTGACTATAAGCTAATTACCCTTGACATCCACATCCCTCCCCCACCCCCAATAAGGAAACATCCGTAAAAAACTTCTCCAAAGCCAACTTCATGCTATTCAAGTCAGAAGTGACAAACTTCATGACACCCATGCAGACGAGAACTAAACGTTTGACTGCTGAATCCTACACTAAGGCACTGCACGAGCACATCTACTCGTGCATGAATCGTGTCATCCTAAATAGAACCAAGATGCTCTCCTCCAAAAAAGGAAGCCAATCTGGTGGTCCCTTGACATAAACAAACTTTACAACAAAAGGAAGAAACTGTTGCAGAAAAGAGGAAAATCCCAGGATGCAAAAAAACTATCTTACCAGCCTCAGTATGAAGCTGAGATCCCTTATAAAATCCTCCAAAACTAGTTACGAAAATAAAATTGCCAAGGATTCCAAAGACAACCACAAGGCATTCTATAGCTATGTCAAGAATCTAAATGGCAATGCTCATATCTGCTCTGAGCTACAACAGAACGACATTAAATATACTGATCCTAAGGATATTGCCAATATCCTGGCAGATCAATTCAGTGCCAATTTCACCCCCCCTCACCCCTTAAAGGGCCCACCTCAGTATCAAAAGATTGCCAAGTTCCAGTAATAACAGCCACACAGGTAAAAACCGCACTCTCCAAAGCTAAGAATGCATCATCCATGGGACCAAACAACATCCCTAGCTGTGTACTACATGAACTACAAAATGAACTGGCACCTCTCTTGAGTGTCATGTTAAATCATAGCCTCACTTCAGGCTTTGTGCCCACAGAGTGGCACACAGCTACAGGTATCCCACTCCACAAGGGGGGATCCACCTTGGATCCTGGGAACTACCACCCCATCAGTCTGATGAGCCTAATATGCAAGGCCATGGAATGTATTATCATGGAACTTATAAAGAAAGACATTGGCAACCTTCAAACACTGGACCTCACCCAGTTTGGGTTCATGAAGGGCTGATCTTGTATCCTGAACCTGATTGACTTCCTTGAATCAGTGTCCAGGGCTGTGGACAAGGGTAAGGCGGTCCACACAGCCTACATGTACCTTGCTAAGGCCTTTGACACCATCCCCCACTCTGGAATCATAGATAAACTTACCAAACTGGGCATTAATCCCTACATCACTCAGTGGGTTGCCAACTGGCTTACTGACAGAACCCATACTGTAAAAATAGCCAACTCTAAATACAGCTCCAGACAAGTGGAGTACCTCAGGGTTCAGTCCTGGGACTGCTCTTGTTTGGCATTTAGTTCTCTGAAGTACAAGCCAACACTATGGGACTCTGGCTAACAAAGTTCACAGATGACTGCAAACTGGGAACCATTACTGAATCCCCAAATGATGTGGCTATTCTACAAAAGGGCCTTACAGAAACAGATGCTTGGTGCCAGAGGCATGGGCTCAAGCTCAATGCCAAGAAATCCTTGGGAAAAAACATGTACCCGTGAATTACCAAAGTGTACCTGTGAATTACCAAAAGTGTGATAAGAGACTTAGGGACACAGATGGATAATGGTCTTGCCTTTGATAACTACATCACCACAACAGTCAAGAAATCCTTCTATGTGGCACACCTCATCACTAAGGGCTTTTCATCCAGAAAAAAGGAGGTCATTGTCCCACTGTACTCATCCTTCATTAGCCCTGTTTGGTATGTACCTCTCAAGACATCTGCAACAACTGGAAAGGCACAGAAATACCTCACTAAAAGAATCATAGGCCTAAAGCAGATGCCCTATGCTGACCATCTAAAAAAACTCCAGCTATACTCTGTCGCATACCATCTACTCAGAGGTGATCTCTGTTTAACATATAAGGCCATGTCAAACCCAGAGCTGTTGGACATGCCACACTTAAAGAAATCCCAATCCCTCAGAGCCACACGCTCCAGAGATCTATACCTTGTCATCACAATGAACAAAACATGTTGGAGGGATAGGTTTCTGACCTAGAGACTTCCCAGACTCTGGAATAGACTGCCCATACATGTCAAGCAGAGTGCCTCTTTGGCCCTCTTCAAAAGAAACCTTGACCATTCGATGGGAGATAGGAAATTCACCTAGGGGATCACGTCAGTTGCCCTGCTAGACAGGGGTCCAGTGAAGTAAATATTATGGGAAGAAATAGCCAGGGAATTGTTATGGCTAAGGTTGTATAGGCCCTAGGGCCAATAACCTAGTATCAACCTATGAACCTATGAACATGGTAGAAGAGTTGCATACCGCTGGCCCTCTCTTCACAGGTGTGGGGTAAATAAATGTGCTCACTGGCATGTGGTAGCGTGGTATTCAGGAACTGGTAGAGTACTCTGGATGCTGATGCCTGTAAGATCCTAATCATGTCCCCAGTCGGTCTTTGGAAGGTACCTGTAGCCGGTATCCTTAGTGCTACACATACCTTTGTTTCCAATGGGAGGGGTTCCCTTCTTTTGGCTCTGGGTATGAGTTGGGGGTGGCAGAGCTCAGTGAATTCTTGTAGTATGTCCCTGTCCACCCTGTAGTGCTCTACAATCTCCAGCTCATGTAGCTCCCAGAAGGTTACCCTAGGCCTGAACACTCTTCTCCTTCTCAGTCTAGGCCTATTGTCAGCAGCAGCAGCACTGACCTCAGATTCTAGCACATACAGATGGAGCAGACCTGCAGCAGCCCCTAGCATTCCTTCAGTTAAAAATCTCAAGTGTGTACTCCACTGGTGCAGAGTATAGGGGTGAAATCAAATCATAGGGTGTATGCAACCTTTATAGTGCACTGCTGTAGGTGAAGCCATTGTGATTGGCTATTTATAATGCATTACACCTGCCAAGTGCATCATTAAGGGGGTTTATTGGCCCTAGTTTAAGTGAAACAGGGGTCATCAGTAATTAACATAGCATTGGCTTTCACAGCCATTTTTTTTTTCTTTTTACAGCCTTCCTTGCTCAGCACTGCAGTGTGCCACACAAACCCACGCCACAAAGATAAACAATGCTCAGCAGTAAGTAGACACCACTGAGGTCTGGTCAACCAGATTAGTGAAGTAATGGAGAAACACAGTGAGTGAAAATTAGTTATTAATTTTGGATAGGAGACAATATCACATGCTTTGGAAAGATCTACGTAGATTGTGGATATAAGTTTGTTTCCATTTCTGTCTTAGCAAATATCATTAAGGACATACAGCAGGGTGGTAGTGGTGTTAAGACTGGGATAAAGGCCATACTGGGTATGTAAGAGGAGATTGATGGACTGGAGGTATGAAGAACCTGACTATAGACAAATCTTTCAAGTATTTTTGACAGAGGTGAAAGAATAGTAACAGGATAGAAATCTGACGTTTCTGTGGAAGTACCAACTGCATGCAAAGGTTGAATAAAGAATTGTTTCTATGTTGTGGGGGCAGCAGCTTCAGAGGTAGTACAATCGATGAGTTAGAAAACAGGATAAGAGAGAGGAGTGACAGCTAGCTTTAGGTACTTAAGTGGTAAATTGTCAGTAGACAGAGTGGTCACTTTTAGCTTTCTAAGGACTTTTAAATACTTTTGATCGATACTGGATGTAGCGCAAATGACATATGATTTGATGAAGTCTGAGATAAGAAAGGGGGATTTTGACTTAAATGTTGTGTTAGTGCATCTTCTGTGTCTATCAAATGGAAGGTGAGTTGAATTTATTTGCTATTTCATTGTTGGAGAGCTGTGGAAATTGGTTGGGTTGAGAGGATATCTCTGGTTAGATTTACTAACTTCTCATCTCTGTTTATGAAGAACCAAAGGAACGTTGGTTAGATTTATATGAATACTGGAGATTGACAGTTCCTTTTGTCAGCTAAGATGCTGTCTACCTGTCTGTAAGACAAGTATGAGGACTGTGTTCTCCTCTGTGTGCCATGTTTTCTAAGTTTTACCTCTGTGCAACATTACTTGTTTTGTTTCTGATTTTAGCCAGGGTGTAGGGTTAGATCTAGTTCCAGTTGCTCTAAGTGGGGCAAGTGAGTTATGAATATTGAGATAGGCAGAGGTGAATTTGGCTACAGTTTGGTCCAGTCACAATGAGAAAATGAATTTAAGAATGGGGTGTAAATTGTAAGAGGTTTAGGCAATCCCACTAAAAGTGCAAGGGTAATTAGTGAATGGGATAGTTAGGGAATGAAGTTGAGAACAGTCTGATGAAGCAGTGAGAGCACACCATGAAATCACTTACTATCTTCTGTGTGCATTAAAGTTTTTTGTTTTACCTTCAGCTGTGTTAGTTTCAGTACTTTTTTTTTATAGTTTCTTGTTATTGTACCATTCTATTTTTATTCTCAGCATACTTTTTACAGTTTTCAGTGTGTAGTATGGCTTCAGATTATTGCACTTCACAGATGTGCGAGGCTGGTGCAAAGGGAGGAATTAATTATCAACAGAATGACATTGACAGATTGCTTTGAAACAAAGAACAACATTGCTGGTGTCATATGTGCCTTTTTTGTGTGTAGAAATACTTGTAGTAACAGGTTGAGTGAATCATATAATTGTCTTTCAGTAAAAGAAGTAAAAAAGCAGACCAAATATAGATAACTATTGCAGCATGTAGAATGTATAGAATGTAAAAGCCAGAATCATATAGAATACAGAACTGTAGTATAGCTATTTCAAAAGTGAAAATGTCTTCTCATATGTGCAGATATTTTCTGTGTCTAAAGTTCAGTGTGCCTTGAACTGTTACTCAAAGCCTAAACATGCATTACATTATTTTCACACCAATACCCCCCACCCAACCCCACCCCTCTGATTTACATTGAAAATTAAAGTCTAACAGGAAATATAGGAGCAGATTCTTATTTTAACAGAGACACACAGAGAGAAAGAGAATCACATTTTAATTTCCTTGTTTGAATAACTTTTGAAATGTGGATAGTGGACTACAGCTCTGGGACAGAGGCTCAAGGGTTGAATCCCTTGCTCATGAGACCATGCAGCTGTTTTTTGAACTTAGAGATGGATACCATTCTAATGATAGTGCCAGGAACAGATGTACTGTCAGATATCCTCTCTGTGCCATCTGTATGTTTAATCTATTTTCTACTGCATTTTGTAAGTACACATTTCCTCTATTTTTAATTTTATAAAGTGTGTTACATATATTTTTTTATTTATTTTAGGTAAAAAAGATTTACAGATTTGATTTCACCAGCTTGCAGCAGCTGGAGGTCTAATTTATTAGTAGAAGGGAATGGTTGTTAACCTTTTTTAAAACATCTGTATTGAACTGAAATAGATAAAACAAACATTATCTTGAGTTGTGTACAATTTTGAATATGCTTACTAATGACAGTGAAGAAAAAAAATACACACATTTAAACTATTTACAATGATACTTCCCACAAATACAAGTTAACAAATTAAAATTCTTATAAATATTGATACATTACTTTTAAATTATTTATCTAACAAATCATAAACTTTCCACATATTGCTTACAATAGTATTCTTAGAGGATCTTGCTCTTTTGGTCAATATCTCTAAATTACATACTTCAAAAAATAGATTTTTGAATTCATGGTTGTTAACCTTTTTTTAACTTTAATTTTTTTTAAATTTGAAGAATGATATTTTTGTCAAAATAAATGGTTGTTAACCTTCTGACATCTCAGTTGTTGGCATTCACTATATAAATTCTTACTGCTTAATGTGTTAGCATATGCAGATTTAATGTTAGGTTTCATTTATTTATTAATTTGGTCTAACTGGTAGCAATGAGTTGCTGAATAGTCAGGGCAGAAGGTATTTATACTGTTAAGATATCAGGAATGTAAAAGTGTGCAAAATAATTTTGGGGTAAGTTTTAGTTACTGTTGCTAAGATAGCAGTGGCAGTAACTAGGCTAGGAGCAGATAGGAAAATTCCTGGGCAGGCAATGACTGCAACTTTGATCCAGAGTTGATCAATGCAAATCTTACTAGGGTGTGGCATTTTTTTGGCTATTTACCATATTCTCTTAAAGCCACCTTCCCCCTTGCCAATTTATTAGTAGCAGTGGAAAGGCTCATGGAGCAGTAGACTCTGCTTGTCACCTGTAAGTTGGGATTTGGAGTTGTGGATTTATATAACTGCAATCACACTTTTATGGAGGTATGTGTAGTGAGTCAAGAAGTGGAAATTAGTATTATTATTTCTAGGGATATGTTTCCACATTCAGATTGATTCCTTTTTATTCTAGGCTGAGGGGCATCTGTATTTGAGGTGGTGCTGTTAAATCATGCAATAGTAGTTTCAATGGGTGAGATGTGAGGAGGCAAGTTAATGGATATCAAATTATTTTAACTGGAAAGACTGCCAAAGGAAACAATGGTTGCATGTATGGTGCTGCAGGTTAAAAAAGTGAATTGTGTATTATTAGAGGAATCTACTGGGATAGGTAAAAGGCTGGTTTGGAAGACATGGGACCAGGAAGGGGTAAATGAGTTACAGAAATGAAAAAATGGAGTGAGTCAGATAACTAAAAATGTGGGCTTCTGAAGGAAGTATAGACAGAATGAAGAAAAGAGAAGGTTGGATTTAATAAAAACTGAAAGGAAAAGGACAAGCTAGGATAAGGGCTAAGATAATAAGTATGTGTTGGTCCATGGTAAAAGAGGAAAAAGTCAAGATCATGACATGAAAGTTAAAGAATAAAGGGAGTTGCTGGTTGCAATGTTTGAAGGATGAGCAAGGTACTTGGTATGAGATTTTCAGTGATATTCAGGAGTTGCTTCAAAACTCTATATGTGACAATATACCAAGTCTGAAAGTGATTATGTTATGTGATGCAGGGCAGATAAAGCCTATGGGATGTAGGGCAGATAATGCCTATGGGATTTAGGGCAGATAAAGCCTATGGGATTTAGGGCAGACCAATCCTATGGGATGTAGGGCAGATAAAGGCTATTTCTGGGTGGCTGGTCTTGGGGAGAAGGGGAGAGGGATATTATGTAGGAACATTACAGCGGGGAAAGCACTACAGACCATGCAGTATAAAAAGAAAGGAAATTCAGAGGTGTTGATGAATATTAAAAAAGTTATTAACTTGATTCATGCCAAATTGCTAAGGACTTCTCAATGACATTCATTGTAATTCTGCAGGGCAGAGACCCTCCAACCACCTGGGGGGGGGGGGCAATGGAGTTCATCCTCTCAAAGGGGCAACAGGAAAAGATTAATCTTGTACCAGAATCATTGATCTACGTGAATGTGAAGATTTAGGGTTCTTGTTACCATGTTAGAAAAATATACCCCTCAAGTAACAAGCGAGGAATTGGTGGGTTTTATGAAAGGAATATATCAGAAGGCCACAGTCATTTCTGTATGGATTTCCTTGAAACAACAGAAACTCAGAAAGATACCAGAGGGAGACTAATTCCATCTTATGTAAAGGATGTTTTTAAACTGCTATTTGAAAATGTTTAACTTCCGTCTTCCTACCATAGTTGATAGTTAAAGTAAAAAAAAAAGCTTTCTTATTTTTCTTCTTGTTTTCTTCTTGTCATTTTTTTGTTAGTGTCTAGGTGCTGCATCATGTCTGAGAAACCAACAGGCTTTAAAAAAATGCAGTTCCTGTGGGTACAAGATCCCTAACTCTGATGCCAACAAGAAGTGTGTCTACTGTCTTAGAGCTTCTTATCTCAATAGAAACTGCTCCATTTGCACATCTTTTAATTCCAGGGCACTTAGTGACTGCAGTAACACATAATTTTTAAAGGGATTGTTGCTACCTTCTTGCTTATTTTCAGTGGCTCAAACCCTCCTCAAAATCATCCAAAGCCTCTTCAGAGGTGAGACAATTACAAAAGCAGTCTCCACCCTGCTTTCCTAAGACTACTATATCTTTTTAGCCTCCACCAAAGATAAAAAAAAAAGTAATATCTGACCTCTTTGGATATGAAACTGAAGCAGACGGATCCCATAAATTTGGACCTGATAACTAGTCTTACTTAGTCTCCAAAAACTCGATCCCCAGGGTTCAGTGCAGAACTTGGTTCTCCTCAGATCCATTCCACTTTCCTTCAGGGAGCTCTAAGAAGAGAGTCTCAGTCCCAGTCCACTGCCTCTTCCATTAGGTCCTTCAGGAGCCTTTCAGAAGTCAAAGTGGATAGAATGATGAGGAAGGTCCACAGAGCTCAGATTCAGATGGGAGTCATCTTGGCTCCATTTCCCATCAGATCCATGAGTCTTCCCTGTACTTCTCATGCAGTGATCTCTCTTTCTCTGATCCAACCTATAATTTTGGAGCCTTCAGATCTGAGAAGCCTGAGAGTGTCGATGTCTGATCCAAAGGTAGCTAGATATTCAACTCTGACTACTTTTCTGACTAGTTCTACCCTGAATCCATTGGACCAGGAGAAGTCTTCGAACCAAAGCATTGTCAGTGGCTGTTCCTGCCGCTTACCCGCTTGGAGCTTCGGTGTTGGACAGAACAGACCTGACGCCCACTTTGAAGCATGGGTCTAGGCAGAACAGTTATGTCTTCTCTTAGTCCTTATGCCTTCAAGGTTATGGAGAGAGCATTCTCTCATCTGAGAAACTCAACTGCTCTATCCTCTTTGCATCCTACAGCCACATCCCTTCAGATATGAGTTCTAGACCTATAAGACTTATTCCACAGGGACAGCCATCATCATCAAACATTCAGACAGCTCCCATCAAGGCCTTTCCCTTCTCTTTGGATACCTTTCCAGATCATACCACTAAAGAGGTTCCTTGAAAGAGAACAAGTAAGATCAGATACATAGATTCCCCATTGGCGTCTCTCTGTGAGGACACTGATTTTGATGAAAGGGTGAGGTTCCCCCGATCTCCACCGGATGATGTGCCCTTCAGAGACATTTTAAATATTCTCAGGCAAAAATGGTGGTTGGTTCTCTGATACCCCCTCCCAAGAGGAGTCAGTCCTTCTTGAAGCTTTTGGTTCTGATCCATCTATGTCTTGGGTGACTCCCCCAGCAGATGAATTTATAGATCTAGTCTCTTGCTGGGCATGGAAGGAACCAAATTTTATAGAACCCATTCTCCATCACCCTGATAAATTTATGGCACCACCTAAAGACAGGCCACACTGGGGCAAGGGAGTCCCTTTTGATGCTATGACTGTGGTTGTAGCCACAAAGAAAGAGCTGGAAGAACAGAGCTCCACTGTCCATCCTCCTAACAGACAGTCCAGGGCATTGGCCAGATTTGGAAAGTACATTTTTACCTCAGCAACCATTGCCTTATGGTCTCTAGCAAATATCCAAGATTACAGTGGGATTTGACAAGAAGTCTCCTTTACAACTGGCCACTCTATTATCCATCTCTAATGCATCCAGGATGCTAATATCCCATGGTGTGGAGGGTACCTCACAGGTAGTTGGTTCAGGCATGACTGTTAGGAGACATGCCTGGATGCAGCTATGTGACTTTGCAGAACCTTTCAAGTCTTTGTTCATCAATACTCTTTTTAATGGAACATCTTTGTTTGGCCTTGCTGTAAAGTAAATGCTTTCCTGGAGTGAACAGGATGGAAAGACCTTGTCTGCCCTAGGGATAGACTTTCCTACCCTTCAATGATCCTCTTCCAGGAATCCAAGAACAGGCAAGAAAACATGGTTCCATAAGACTCAGGGTCCTTTCCAAGACTCAGTCAGGGATAACTTCCTCAGGGGTAGGGGGGACTTCTAATGGAAGACACCATCTCTGAGGCAGAGGAGGCCCATAAAACCAGAATTTCCAAGATCCCATTTCGGATAAACCCTTCCAGTGCTCATGAAAGGTTGCCTGACTGTTTAACTCTGTAGCAGTCAGGGGGCACTTGTCTCTGCACCTAGATGCCTGGGCACCAATAACAAAGGATTCTTGAGTACTGAAATCATATCCATAGGTTTTTACATACCATTTTCCTGATTCCTCCAATGAAAAGAAAAAAGCTCCTTGATGTCTCATCCATTCCGATGGAGATAGCAGCTCAAGAAATTCAGAAGCTGCTAGACAAAAGAATCAGCCAGGAGGTCCACCCAGACCAGAAAAGATTTCAAATTTGCTCAATATTCCTTTTAGTGCCAAAGAAAATCAGGGACATGACACCAGTTCTGGATCTGAGAAAACTAAATGAATTTGTGAAGAAGTCAAAGATTTGAATGGTCAAAGTTGAGTCCATTCTATAGTTTCTAGACAAGGATGACTGGATGTGCTCCACTGATCTTCAAGATGCATACCATCACATAAAGATGGACAGATGATTCCCAAAGATTTCTGCAGTTTCAGCTAGGGGCCAGTCATTACAAGTTTGGAATCATGTCCATTAGTGTCAACACAGCCCCCAGGGTGTTTGCCAATTGCATGGCAGTGGTAGCTGTTTACTTGTGACTCCTAGGATTCTGAGTATTTCCATACCTAGATGACTGGCTCCTCACTGCCCCAACCAAGCATCTCTTTGAGGAATCCTGAGACTACTTGCTCCAATTGTGTAAATCAATAGCATTTCAGTCAACATCTGCAAATCTTATATTCAACCTGTTCAGAGCCTGTAGTTCTTTGGTGCCAGTTGAACACAGCAAGTCATATAGCCTCTCTTCTACCACAATGTGTAAGAATACTTAGGTACGAGGTGTAGCAAATTATTGCTCACCCTTTTCCATCAGCCAGACTTGTTCTTCAGGTCCTAGGCTTAGTGGCAGTTGCTATTATCTTAAGTTTCTGCAGCATGGATATTTATGTGCATTCTTCAGTAGATCCTAGCTGTACAGTAGTCAATTCTTTATCATCCTTTGTCCTTTCTGGTCAAAGTCACTCCAGTTTTCAAAGATCATCTATGTTGGTGGATTCAGCCAGATGAAGTTTCTTAGGCCATCCTTTCGTACTTTCACCATCAGTTGCCATGGTAACCACAGACACCTGCCAAACTAGTGTGTGTGTGTGTGTGTGTGTGTGTGTGTGTGTGTGTGTGTGTGTGTGTGTGTGTGTGTGTGTGTGTGGGGGGGGGGGGGTATATTTCTTGGAATAGATGGTTCAAGGCACACGGTCCCCAGAAGAGACCAATTCACACATCAATGTCCAAGAGATGAGAGCAGTCGTCATTGCATTGCAGGCCTTCCAAGACATTCTTCATCTTGGGATGACTGTGATACAAATTGACAACATGTCTGTTGTTTGGTACATCAACAAATGGGGGGGATCTCAATCTTACCCCCTTTGTCAAAAGGTAATGATAGTGTGGGCAGTGGACAATCTCTTCCAACAGCTTTCTAATGGCATTGCACATTCCGGGGAAGTCCAATGTTCCAGCAGACAAACTTAGCAGGTCCATTCTGATGCCTCTCTAGTAGTCTCTCAATTGATCATGGCATCTTCCCAAAGAAGCAATTTCAGCAGATTTTCTGCCCTAATCCCACCTCATTGAGAGTCACGGAGAGATGCTTTAGTCCATGTTTGGCCCTCTAATCTCTTTTATGTTTATACCCCAATACCTACAATTCCTAAATTCTTTCAAAAGGCAATTTGGTTGAAGAGCACAGTTATCATAATTGTTCCAAGTGTGGTTCTCCTTCTTTTGTTCTTGTCTTTGTTATTCTCCATGGACACTGGAGCCCAGTCAAGACCTGCTTGCCCATCATTCCAGGATGGATCTTCCGGACATTCCAGGCCTCAAGTTCACTGCATGATCTCTCCAATTCCACAGATAGATAGATAGCACAGGCTTTCCTCCACAATCAGACATAGACTTCTATCATTCCACAAGGCCTCTACAAGAAGGATTTACAAAAGTAAATGGAAAAAATTCTCTATCTGGCCTCTACAGAGGGAATTGGACCCCTTCATTGCTCCTGTCTCTGCCGTCATAGAATGTTTAGCATCTACTTTTCAAGAGAGAGCTAGTTTTTCCACTATCAAAGTGTAGTTGGCAGCCATCTCTAATGTTGTTTCAGGAGAAAATACCTCCTTACTAGCTTCTACAAGTTGTGCAAGGCTTTTCTAAAATGTACCTTCTTGCTTAGGCCACTGGTGAAGGATCCATCACACCCCTGGTATTTACAGTCATGTTACAAAGATTAACTCAGAAACTCTTTGAACCATCAGTTAAGCCCAATTTAAAATTTCTACTATGGAAATCATTTTTGATAGCCATTACATCTGCAACATGACTTTCTGAACTCCAGGCTCTCTCGCTGATAAATCACCTTATCCTATTTTTCACAAAGACAGGGTCACCTTAAGTACCAGTCCATCCTTTTTGCCTAAAGTAGCCATTGAAACAAATATTAGTCAAACCATTAATTTGCAGTCTTCTTTCCCAACTTTGCTAACAAAGGAGAATACATGCTACAACTTTTAGATGTACATAGGCAAGTACATATTTATCTCTACAGAATAAAAGATTTCAGGAAGTCAGAACAAATGTTTGTCTCCTTTTGGCCAAACAGGTTTAGCTCACTAGTTTCTAAAATTACCCTGGACTAATGGATTACTGATTGCATTTCCTTTGTTTGCAGTCAGTGAGGTTTTGCTCTATCCAGACTCTCTAAAGTGCATTCCACCAGGTTCATGGCTACTTCTTCTGCCTTTTGGTCTAGAACTTCTCTTGATGATCTTTGTGCAGCAGCTACCTAGTCTAATCCTCATACCTTTATTGCTCATTACAAACTGGATTTGACTTCCAGGATCAGAGCTGTCTTTGATTCAGCAGTACTCCAGAATATCCTTCCATGAAGGCCACCCAAAGTTCACATAACTTAGGACTCTGTCCCAGTCACTGAGGAACAAATAAAAAGGGCAACATCAGATATTAAAGTTATGTACTCACCATAGCTATGCATATGTGTTGTCCATTTTCATTCTTCCTCAACTCCCCCTCTCCTTCCCCTTCTTTTGATCCCCTTGAGTAACCTTGTGGTTATTGAGGAATGTATGCTGCTAGTTTGAGCCCCAGCCTGCTACTTTTAGTCTTCCTTTAACTATGTTTATGTTTAATTAATCCTAAGGCTTATTAAGGCAGCAAATTTGATATGAGGTATAGCAGGTTTATTGGGGCATTATGGGTAGAGGGAGGAACTCATGACTTAGACCTGAGAGTCTTGTAAATGCAGCCAAGTCAGATCATTAGTCAGATCCAAGACCCAATCATTGAGAAAGAATGAAAATGGACAACACAAATGTGTAGTTATGGCGAGTACATAACTTCAATTTTTTTAATGCTGTTAGCACTTGCTAATATTATGCAGGAAGCAAACTAACAGATACATACTAATGGACATTCTGAATTTTCATTCTGCTATTAAAGCATATTAGAAATGAAATGCACATACAAGCATTTTCCCTTCTCTGTACATTTTACCCTTTACATTCCCCTATTTGATGCTGTAAAACATCACCCAAATCATAATGTTCATTTACAATTGAAAAATGACTACAAGTTTTCAGATGAGCGCTAACTTTTGCACTTGCTATCAAACATACTTCACATGCAGTTTCATTATGTCCCTGATATGCACAATCTTTACATAGTCATTTTAAAAGCATATTCCTATTTATAATGAAAACATGCCTTACATCTTGATGGAGCAAAAATGCAATCTGAATACCATAAATAATCATCAGTAATGCATTCAATACTATGTATTTTACTATGCACTTTTTTCAAATGCTCCTTATACAGATTATCACATATTTTACGAAAAACATGTAACACTTTATTTTCATCCTCTAGTGTACTATGATTTTTATCAATAGTGGTCAGTGGCAGTGTTTCCGTCAGCTTCAGTTTGACTTCTAGACTTCTAGCCTCTAATAATTTCAAAATGCATGTTTTAAGCATAAAGAGAAGTGGACCTAACAAAATTATTATAATGGCTATAAGCATGTAAAATTTTAGAGTCCCTCCTCTGCATCCAGAGAAATTGTCAGTAAACCATGTCCATTGGGAACTGTCAGTTTCTTTGCCATGAATTATTTATAGGTGATTATAGATGACACTCATATTTTTGGGAATAAAAGAGCAGCACTCCTTTTGGAAGAGTGCACATGCACCTCCATTAGAAGCAAGGGTGAAGTCAAGTGCCAAGTGGTTTTCCATTACCACACGGCACAGTGAAGTTAATTTTTGTGTTATTAAATTAATGAACTCTGAAGTGGAATTACTTAGAATCTCCAGATTTCACTGACCCATCTTTCCTCATTTAGACAGCAAATGTTGGAGGTGTAATGGGCAAGAAAAAGGTACTTGGGAACTTATTTTCTTGGAGTGCAGTGGGCTGGCAGGCTTTAATTATTACCTGTGGGATACACTGTTGGAGATGCTGGGTAGGTGGATTAGTGTGACGAGGGAGATAATTTTTCTGAGCTATGATACAGAATAGGAATTGCTTAGACATGGTAAGGCCTTGCTGTGTCTAATTGTGGTGGCTTCCAAAAAAGCAATTACTAGAAAATGGAAATCAAAGTCTGAACCATCTATTTTAGATGTAGTGAGTATAGTAACATTGATAAAACAACTGGAATTGAGATTTTTAGAAAAGGGTAGGAGCAAACTACATAGGAAAAAATGGGAATTGTGGAAACAATACATACAGGGGAGTAATGAGGTTTAAAATAAGGCAGAACTAAAATGAGCTATGTAATGTTTGACTGAAAATGATTGATTAGATTATAAGTGATGTATAATGTTTGCAACTGGGAGTGTATCTGTATGTTTTGAGATGTAAAATGCTTGCAACTGGGATTGGGTTGTGGGGTTTGTTTTCATTTATATAAGTGTATGATTGCTTGTATCATAAGTCATGATTTAATAAAGATTTTTCTTGTTTTAAAAAAAGTGAGTATACAGGTTACACAGCAAAAATAATTGGTTAAAAAACAAAAAAGAAAAATCTAGCAAAGCTAAACTTTTCACTGTGTCATTCCTTAAACCTCTTGCATTAGAGGCATCATGGGATATATACAAATCACCATTTGAGGACATCAGGTGTTTCAGCTTAATAGCAATTCTGTATGTTCATGACTTTTTCTTTTATGTCAGTTTAGGCCAATAAAGCCAAACCCCACTAGCTTTGTACATGCATGTTTCTGCCGTATTATGGCATCATCAGCACAGCATAAATGGAATGTTTGGCTGACATTTGGAAACACAGGGTTGTCGTACCCAACTGATGTCCATAAACCTTAGGGTGACTGCAAAATATCCCAACTAACAAACTAAAACAATGGGTAAAATGGTCACACAGAAAAAACACTTGGTTAAAAAACAAAAAGAAAAACCTAGCAAAGCTAGTCTTTTCACTGGGTGATTCCTTAATCCTCTTGTATTAGAGGTGACATGGGATATATGCAAATTACACGTTAAGAACATCAGGTGTTTCAGCTAAATGGCAATGGGGTTTGGCTTTATTGGCCACTTGTTTTAAAAAAGGGAAGGAATTGATTAATTTATATAATATTGCTTAGGTTATATCATGTATAACTATATGTGAAGTATAATATTTGTTAATGCTAATTTGTTAATAGAGTGTGATTACTTTTGTATACATGTGAATTTGCCTATGTCACAAGTTCAATAAAGGTGTTAAAAAAAAAAAAGAGATTTCACTGGCCCATAAGCAGGAATAATGCCTACCCAAGAAATGACTCTATTACAAAATCCATGTGAGCAAGCCCTTTAAAAACAGTTTTTGTACAGTATTATGATATACCCAAGAGGCATCTATTTTACCAACTGAGTTAGGAATATCTTACTGTCCCTTTTGCAATGAACATTAAAGCAGCTGTATGCCGAGTAGCAGGAATAACATGACCAATATAATAACAACCAGACACGTCAGTAAGTATCCAAGGATACACTTGATTTAACCAAAGTCAATAACATTCACATAATGCTGCCTTGCTTTTCCCTCCAGCCCCAACATAAATATTCCAAGTAATATTGCAAGTACTAATTCTGACAAGAAGTGCTCCATTTTCATGATAGCAAACAAATCCTTTAACAGTCACTGCTAGCTGAAGCAACATTACAGTAAAGGGGGTAGAAACATGTTTACTCTTTCAATTTCTAGCAAAAAAAATATGGAGAAATACAACACGAATCCCAGAATCAGTTACTAGTATAGGATTCAATGCAATACTCCTGATCATGTGCAGTAGGAATATGTGCACAAACCCATCAGTTGCTAACATTGAGGGTCTCTGCATAATTATGCAAGGCAGTGGTAAAAGTATTAAATTGAGGATGCGATTCAGGTGCTCTCAGTTCAGTTCTAACCAAATGCCTGTCTCTATTTTTAGCAAAACGTAGACATCTATTAAGAAATGATTCAGTACTTACAGTTCCAATAGTTACAGAGGATGATGCACTCATGGCGCTCGGTGGCCAACTCTGATGAAACAAAATTATAATGAAAAGCACAGTGATTGGTTCCCAAGAAAGGTGAGCATGTTAGGGCTGGAGAGGATTGTGAAGAAAGTGTAAACAAGGATGTTGAGTGTGCTGTTCCTAGTGCAAACAAAATTGGTCATGAAAAAGTCATCAACAAAGGCCCTTAATTGCAGATGATTTTGAAAGGGAATGTTGTCTGTGTAAAGCAATATCCAAATCAGTATTTAAAGGACAGGATGAATCAGTAATGTTTTAATTGGAAGCAAGAAAAATGTTGCTGGAAATGAAGAAGAGGAATCATTGAAAGTTGATTCAGACCAGGGTGAGGTAGCAGAGTCATGTTGTTTAATGTCCAGGTTGAGCAATACAGGTAGCTTAAATTCATTCAGTTCCATATGTGAGCTGATGGCAGATGTGGAATCTGGTTTGATGGCAAACATTTCACAGGTGGTTCCAGATTTGGTCTGGATGGCAAAACATCACGTGCTGTCATTTCTAGACTGAGCAATGTTTTTGGTTTGCTGTCTGATTTAGTTGGCAATAGGATGTGCTGGTTCATGTGGTCTGTCATCAGTGATGTTTCAGCTATACTCATAACAATGCACGGTCCTTTCAAATGTGACACATGGATCCAGGTTGAAAGTTCATCACATTAGATGACAATAGCAGTTGTGAGCAAAAGAAAGTATGCCCCTTTCCATCTGAGGCTAAGTAAGTTGCATGGGGAATGGACTTTAATATATAATGTATAATTAGTGCCGTCCTGATCTTTTACAGTGTGACTTGCATGCAGAACAATGCTGTGGTATTTCTGCAAAAGAGAACACAATGGTTTACAATAAGAAAGAATGGTCTCATCAGTATCTTGCAACTGTAACTTCTTAGGGAGAGGAGTGGAAGGCATTCGCATGGGTCTGCACTTTTGATACTAAATAAAACTAAATGGAATGGTTATGGCCATTTATGATCAGTTACCTCACACACTTCGGCTAGCCTATGCTTCCCTTAAGACTTTGATTAACTCTCTCTGCTGAAGGTTGTGGTTTATAAGGATAATAAAAATTTTAACACCTAAAGCTTTGCAAAGCTACTGTACTACCTGAATAGTAAAATGAGGTCCCTGATCAGACTGAATGTTACAGGGAGCACCAGACATGGGACTCAGTTCATTTACCAATTTCTTAGCTACTGTATGTGTATCATTCTTCACACAAAGAAAAGCTTCTACCCATACAGAAAAGATGTCAACAATTACCAGGACATAATGTAATTTCTGTACTTGGGGAAGTTCAATAAAGTCCCAGTAAAGGGAACAGAAAGTCCCCAAGGCTTTTATATAGATTGAGCAGATGGGGTACTGATTTAGACACATTATATTCTAAAGAAACTATACAAGTATTTACAAAATGTTGAGTGATTTCTGAGAGACGGGGTGCTTACCAGTCAGTGGAAATCTTTTTTTTATTAATGTATTTTTGTCCAAATGGTAAGGTAAGTGATACATTTTAAGGAGTTGATTAAGAAAATTTAGTGAGGCTACTAGCCGTCTGTCCGAATAGCACCACAAAAGGTCCAGACAGTGACTACAACTATCACTTGTCCACCTCCTTCTCTGAGTCTTCTGTCTCATCTTCAAAAGACAGTAACTCCTGTAAAGGAAAGTTATTTTCATTCATTTGCTGCAAAAATATAACCCGAACAATGCAGCCTCTACTATATCTCCACTATGTCAGCTTTAAAAGTGTTGCCCTTCTTAACAAAGGAACTATCAGTCTTACGTAAGGCACATTTCACTACGTCTGCCTCTTCTGATATTTATGTAGCTTCTAACAGTTCATTAACTAAAATGGCATTTTAATAACTGTCTCTGCTGATGTTAAATAACATCCTTCTTTCCGAAGTGTACAAAATCATGCACAACACCATAACATCACCAAGAATAAGTATATATGATTATTGACTGATCTTTGGCATTTTTACATGCTTCAGGTATAGCTACTAATTCAGGTACTTGAGCAGATACATTTCCACTTAATTGTCTGATTAATAAAATTTTATCTTGCATGCAAGTGGAAACAGCTGATATAAGTTCACCATCATTCCTTCAAACACAGGAGCCATCTTTGAAAAGCAAGAGATCTGGATTCTGCAAAGGAACATATTTCAAATCTAATCTAGGAAGAAGTACAGTGTTAGTAACAACTACACAATCATGGGGTTCTCCTTCATCCACTGTAGAGATTAAATAAAGAAGGGTTACATGGTGGACACCACCACAAACCATCATTTCTACATTCTGCAAAGAGTTCTAATGTCACTTTATTTCTTCCACTACAAAACAAAAAAGAATTCTTAGAATAATCTGGTAAACCAATGGCAGGAGGATTTAAAAGAAATGTTTTTCACAGTACAAAAGCTTGTTCATGATAATCCTTCCAGGGTAAATGTTCAGGGGTATCTTTCTTTATCAATTCTAACAAAAGTGTTACGTCTTCTGCATAGCTAGAAATCCATTGTCAACAGTAACCTGTTAAATTCAGGAAAGCTATCAGTTGCTTCAGTGTAGTAGGGCGTGGTACAGTTTGGATCACAGCAATCTGTAAAGGCTGTATCTGTTTACAACCATTTGAAATAAGATATCCCAAGTATCAAAGCTGCAATTTCCATAACTGCAATTTGCCTTTGTTGACTTTAAAAATCAATGTTGCTTAGTCAGAAGAAAAATTGTATCTTGTCTCCAGTTATGTGCAGTTCTTGAAGCTAAAAGCAAATCATCTACATATTAAAACTAGTAGAACCACAAAGAAATTTAATCTTATCTAATTGTTTCTCCATTTCTCTGGAGAAAAGAGTGGGGGATTCTACACACTCTGTGATAACTTAGTTTAAGTATACTGCTGACCCTTATAAGTAAAAGCAAATAGACACTGACTATCAAGATGTTCAGTATATGGATAAAAAAAAATCAGATGAACTATTTATCACTGAAAAGGTAATGGCACATCTGAAGTGATAGAGCTTAGTACTGTTACAGGTGCAGTAAAAACTGGAAACACTGGTACTATTACAGTATCTACTGCATGTAGATATTGTACTTTTTCCCGGTTTCTTAAGATTTAAAATAGGAGTATTACAATGACTGGGAGCTAGAACAATGATATCATGTTGTAACAAGGCAGAAATAACAGGTTCAATTCCTTTTTTTTCTTCTATCAACAAAGGATACTAAACTACATTAGGCAGGTGCTCATAGGATTTTAGTGTTATACAAACAGATTCTTCCTCCTGTCAGAGCCCTACCCCATTGTCCTAGTTCATCCAGAGCTGCAGAGCGATGGCATTCAAATTTCTCTGTGTCAGCATTTTCTACTTTCTGCTCTGCTGTTATAAAAAAGCAAAAAAGGGCATATTAATTTGAACAAATAGTGTTACAATATAATCCTAAAAGATTCATTGGAAATGCGCTAAAAATGCACCATCAAGTGTGCAATAAACAGTACATCTAAATTTACACAGTGCAGCTCTACCTACCAGATATAAAGGGCCAAATGTCCTGCAATAAAAGCCTGCTATTCTTTTAATAGACCAATTTGAATAGGGGCAAGTTCAGTTTCCGGATAATCTACAGGAACTCTGGACACACCCATTACCCAAATTGTGTTTAGAAAGTGACTGATGGTTGGTATTTACATAGCAATCATAGTTCTAGTAGCTCCTGTGTCTACAAGAAATGGGGACAGATGTATTTTGAACTGTAACATTGATGATGGGACCATCCTGATCAATCAGTACCAAAGGAAATAACTGTAGTTCCTGTTCATGGTTGTGCTAATGAGTTTGCTGCCATGCTGGATCCTTACAGGTTACTGTAGTGTTTGAATGTTTGGTGAAGCTGCTTATTGTCCAGTGACTGCACATTCATTTTTTTCAGTACTCTTTTTGACCACAATTAAAACTTAATTGTGGTCCTCCCTGTGGTGAATATGATGACTCATGGGGATAATAAATTTCCTGATACTATCCTGGGGTTGCTGAAAAAATTGCACTCTGCCTCTTTCTCCAGGATTTCTTTTTCCCCATCCCTGCCCTCAGAAGTCGGTATTTAACTGCTGAAGTTGAATATTCACTAACTTTTTCTTTTGTTCTTTTTCCTTCCCTAAGGATATTTTCTGCTACCTATTGTGTCTGATATACAATTTCATGAATGCCTAAACTTGGAAAAGTCAAACAAACCTTTTTAATCTGTTTTTTTTGTACATGCAGTAACAAGCCCTCTACTAAAGCTGCTGAACATCCAGTGGCTGCTACACTCTCTGTAAGTTCTGAAAGTCTATAATTTTGCATATTTTACTGAATATGATCGAATGAGAGGGAGCGAATCTACAAGGGTTTGAAAATGCACTGCAGGCCATAGCCATACCTTGTAGGTTCAACCTTACTATCTCTAGCTGTTGTGGGGTTTGGTATTTATCTTAAAGGGTGCATTTGTGTGAAAGGTATATAAGAATCAGTAGATGTGTCTGGATCTGTCTCCTCTTCTGCAGGTTGACTTGCAGGGGATGTCCAATGATATTCCTTCCCACTGACTCTGAGCAAGTCACTTAACCAAACACCACTCCCAGCCTGACTCTGAGAAAAGTTTATAGAGAGCAATACTCTACCATGAAAACAAATTCAAATAAATAAACAGATTAATAAATAACAATTGGTAATTTAGTAATAATGTGCTTACTTTTACCTAAAATGCTAAGTTTTGCTGCCTGACTTTTATTATAAAATATGTTTAACTTTCCCCTAGATTTATATTATAATTGTTTCCCTTTATTAGTTACATTAACATTTGGTCTGAGGTATAACTGGTCAATGTAGCTGGTGAAATTTAGTGTAATAACCTGCCCCGGAGGGTAGACTGGAAGTGTTGGAAGTAACTTGGATTGTATCTGTGGAATTGGTAGTTGTTTATGCAAAACTCATCTTCACCTGTCCTCTCAGAGAGAGAAAGAAAACTATCAGATTATTGAGATTTGTTTGGTCATAATGTGCAGGAGTTGTAGAAGGTAGCAGAGACCAGTCATCATCTGATGGTTCTAGATGTGTGAGTTCTAATTTCTCTGTCTTAAAGGATACATACCCCAGGACAGGAATGGGACTTTCCTTTTGCGCATTTTTGCAAAGTGTTAAGTGTTCTTTTACCTGCCTGCAGCTGTGACATTAACCTAGCAAAGATATAGCTTACGCTTGTAACTATAGATTATTTTTCCTTATTTTTAGATTTTTCTTGCCAGGCATTAAAAGCTGACCAACATGAGGCTGGTAAATTGTTACACTTATGTTTCAGTTTATTTTTTAGATTTCTTAAGATTTTCTTGTAAAAAAAAAACTTTTCCATTTTTAATTTCTTGTGAGCTGACCATTTTACCAAATAATCACAGCTGTCTCTTCTATACTTATTAAACCTGTCTGGAGCCCCTGCTGCTTAAAACAACTTGTACATTTAAAATTCCACTCTCATACCAAAGGGATAGATCTATGACCATAATTAGGGTCATTCACATTCCTAATGAAGGAATCCTCTGTTCCTTTTTCTTTACATTTTTGATTGGATCTCACTTTCTCCCGTGAGAAGGCTCTTTCAAGTCCTAATATTCCACTAGCACACAATTATACCTGAAGGTGTTAGTAGAAGTGATCACACGGGCATCTAGTTTCTTCTTTTCATACAATTTACCCACTCAGCTTCAGAAAAGCTTACCTGTAGAGACTTTAAACTCTGCCGAGATTTAAAATTCCATACTGTCATACTAGAAATTTGCTGGACAGAAAACTTGTCTCTCATTAGGTCCCAGTGGCAACTTCTAATGCAGCAGAACACAAATAATTTAGAACCAAACTGTTAAGGTACCAAATAACTTTCACATGGCAGAGTTCAGAGGAGAGTAACAATTTCCTTCATTGCACACAAAGGTGCGGGATACTAGGAAATCAAAATCCTATCTCCCTGATTTTCAAAAAACAATACTCTTTATACCTGTTTTCATTGAAAGCAACATTATTGTAACAATCATAAAACTGCCACTGACCAATTAGACATGAACCCTACAGCATTCATTTTGCTAAGATTTCCCGACTGCTTGTTTATGATATTCCATATTAGACATGAGTTTGAAATTCCACGATAAAACTTTCTACTCAGAACAAATCTTTATTTTTTCTAAACCTCTCAGCTCTTGTTAATATTATACAGGAAACAAGCTAACAGATTCATACTGAAGGACACTCTGAATTTTCATTCTGATATGAAAACATATTAAAAATTAAATGCACACACACACAGACATTTTTCCCTTCTCTGTACTTCTCATCCCACACAATCTTGGAAGAGAGTTCCCACTAGCATCATGAGTAAAGTATACATGAATTTTGTGGAGAAGGAGGTAATGGATAATTTCAGAATTATTACAGAGGTATGGATTTCACAATGGGATTGGCGGAACACAGCAGGGAGATGGGAGGAAGCATGACATATGATTATGAAACTTATGAGGTTCACCAAGTAGGTCATCAACAATTGAGCATGTGGCACAGACACTATTTGATACTTAAGAAGCTGAAAAGTTGAGGAGTAAAGAGAATAAAGTATGTTGGAGACATGGCCATGAGGAGAAGCGAGAGCTCCACAAGTAGTTTGTTTGCCTGGAAATCTTCAGCTTGTGTTCGTGTTTTGTCTTTGTTGACTGAAATTGTATTCCTAGAGGTTGTTTCTGTCATTGGAGCTTCATTTTATTATGTGGAAGTCAGGACACTGGGATTATGGTGAAGAGAGTAGTTCAATGAAGAAGAAAAAGAGCTGAGGTGCTGATCTTGGGTAAAAAATGTTATAACATGAACTGGATGAAAGGGATACTTTCCTAGATATAAAGAAAAAAGCTATGAATGATGGAGGGAAAAATGATGGGTAGAAAGTGAAGACAGAATTTTGAAGGTGAATGGAAGGAGGGGCAGATTTGTACTGGGAATCTTGAGAAGGAGGTAGACCACTGGGAACATTCCCACAATGCAGAGTTTCTACTTTAGGAACAGGGCTGCAGAGGGTCAGTATAGTAATGCTGGCATCTTTTTACAGCACTAGGTACTTGATATATCACCTGACTAGTGGGAGTCTTAATGTAAAGTCTTTCTAGCCCCCACTGAGTAACCACTTCACCCTATATACTGGGAGAACTGTAGTAAGACAGGTACATAGATGTGTGATGTGTCTCACTTGGGCTGTAAAATAAATAAGTAGCAGGAAGGCTTTGTGCACTACGTTCCAGCATCTCTAATGAGTGACTGGTCTTGCTTAGATTAATTATTTTTTTTCATTTCCCTGTTTTTTCCCAGGTTTTTGACTAAGGCTCCTCATTGATTCTATGGGTGAAAATGGAACTGACTAATATTTTGCTACTCATTTTAACAG
Source organism: Protopterus annectens (assembly GCF_019279795.1). NCBI lineage: Eukaryota > Metazoa > Chordata > Ceratodontiformes > Protopteridae > Protopterus > Protopterus annectens. The sequence goes on from NC_056726.1 coordinate 1,130,872,394, forward strand.
ATTATGCTACTTGTGTAGGGTCTGTGTGATATTGCATTTTTTGAAAAGTTTATATATTTCTGTGAAATCGTGTTTGGATTCAAAGCAGAAATCATAAGTTTCATTAGTGTCATCCTAAACTGTGAAGTTACTTCATATTTTGTGTAGCATGGCTCTTGCCACTGTTTTTAATAAATCAGAAAAAGTGTCTTTAAAAATTATTGTGTGTTATAAGCCTATAATCCTTCTGAAAATTACTTTTTGGTCTTCCTTACATGACTAACAAACCTATCCCACCACAGCAATGACCTATATATTACCCCATCCTCGTCAGTCGTGGCTCATGGAGCGATAGTTAGATGAAGGTGGACCATCATTTTTAAGACGTTTTCTTTCTTTTGGCACCTACACTACCCCACTGTCTGTCTAAAGCCACTGTATGGAGCAGCAAGCACTGGCTAGAAGTGGTGACAGCACTCTCTTATAGAATTGACTATCTCTTCAGGGAATCCTACTACCACAGTAAGCTGACCCCCTCCTTGTTAGGCACCCCGGTCTCCACAAAGGATTTGCATTGTGGGACATGTGCCTTCAATGTTTATGCCCTTCACCCAACCAGGATGGGTGAGGCAATAGTAGCTAGTCCTTTCTCATCTATCCCATTAGCTCCCCCAGCATCCTGATCTGTAATTGCACTTATGCTAGTTGATCTCCATTCAGTTCTCTGCCATTCTTTGAACTGAGACAACCAGAAAAAAATATGACTGAAGAACCTCTTGAATTGTTCCATTATCAATTCAAACTAGAGCAATCACTGTAGTAAATTTCAGAGGTGGAAAAATAGGAAGACAAGGATTTCTGACCAGAATGTTTCATATAAGATCCTTTCCTGACAGATAGATGGAAGAAAAATGTAGACTGGGAGAGGCAAGAGATCTTTAAAGTGGGAAAAGCCTATACCTGACATGGTTAGATATGAGAAAACAAAAGTCTGAGCTTCATATCACATGGTCACCAGCTACTAGTGCAGACAATTCAGCACAGGTGTAATATGAAATGTCTACCTAACAAACAAGCTGAAGCATTCTCGACTGTCTGCAGGTGTAGTATGAAATGTCTACGTAACAAACGAGCTGAAGCATTCTGGACTGTCTGCAGGTGTAATATGAAATGTCTACCTAACAAACAAGCTGAAGCATTATTGACTGTCTACAGGGGTCCAAGATTTCCAGTGTCCATTCCAAGTAGACGGAATTATCCTAGTGGATGAAAATAGTAAATAGGTCTTATGATAACTCAAGTGCTAAATTCAGGCCATGTTCATCAGACGAGGCAAGGAAGACTATACAGCCACTGACATATGGTCCTTCAGTGTTAGCTGATCATAAGGGAGCGCACCCAGTAATCATATATGAGACAAACTGCAGCATATTATCCCTGTAAATAATAATAATAATAATAATAATAATAATAGGGGAGGGTGAGCATTGAAAGATTATAAATCACATCATTTTTCACAGTCTTGCCTGGTATGAGGCTCAGGAAACTACTTCTCATTCAGACATCCTTGTAATATAACCAGACATGTCAACATGAGGGAAGGAGAGGTTCATAAAAGGACCATCTGTACTAGGTTATGCCAAACCTTCCATCATATGGAAGAAACACGCAGTGAAGAATATTAGAATCCTGGAGAACCAAACATGATATGGCTTTATGGATTAGCTTGAATGGGTGTTATGTCTGAAACTGCTGTTAAACTGTCCTCTGAAAAGTAAGAGACAATCCAAATGTGGACTATGAGAGTGAGCATGGGGATACTCTAGCATGATCCCATGATATTTGCTATAAAATTCAGCTGAAAATCAATAAGATCCAATCTTGAATAATACCATTGACTTCTCACCATCAGATCATTGGCAAGTCATATTAGAGCAATTTCAGTACTGTGTCATCTCCTGACATAATACTGAAATGGACCCAGTGCAATAAAGGACACAATGGTCCTGGATCTCTTGTAGCTATACAAACCAAAGATCCCCACCAATATCAAAATTAGGAATCTATATCTTCTCTGGTAGTTAATAAAACATGATAAAGAGAGGCTCATCACACAGAAACTGTCCACAAAATTGAAGTAGACTCCCCCAGCAAATAGATTAGTATGAAACACCATCTTCCTTCAAATATGGCCTATACAATTGGATGTATACTCACACACTTAATTCATGTATCTGACCAAAATAGTTTTGTAAAAACTACTTTCTGTGAAACTCACAAAAAAAGTTTGTTTTTTTTTTTGTTTTTTTTTTTTCCAGGGTGTCCAGGAAAAATAGCCTGAGGATGGAGATGAGGCTGATGGGAATACAGGTTGAAATGAGTGTTAGTGAAGCGGCATATTTCTTAAAATGCTTTTAAGAAGCTGGAGGAGAGAAGGAAACAGATATTTATATAAATCTGGAAGCATGTTTGGTTGGTAGAAAAGTCACTTCTAAGGACATTCACATGCAACAGAGTGAAATGAGAAGAATTGATACAAACAGTGAAAGGAAAACTACAAAAAGATTTGAGGGGAAATTCAATAAAGTTTACATTAAAATTTTTCACAAGCATGAACAATTTTAGATTCAATAAGCTCCGTGTAATGGCGCCTAATCACACGCATGCACATGCAACTACGGAACCTATCATACAATGCATATTTTGGCTTAAGTAGCTGAATTTTATGCAAAGTAACCAGGTGGAGCAATCCAACAACCCATAATGCATCTGTGTAGCTCCATGTCCATGTTAGTAGTGTACACAGAAATTTTCCATGTACAAGAGTCTACACTGAAAGAAGGGGATACAAAAGTCTACAAATAGAGACATAATTCCCCTGAAAAGGTAAGATCCCATACATAAATGTTAAAAATCATATACTGTGAAAGTTTGAAAACAGAAATTATGTCAAATTAATATTTTTTTTAAATTCCTGCATGTTTGCACTATGCACCACATTGTCAAACATAATTAACATAAAAATAAAAATTAAAATTAAAAACTATGTAAAAGAACACTATTGTACTCTAGACAAAAGTACTGTAAGATCTTGCATTGGGTCTGTACAATTGTGCTTTTGTGCTGTTAACCAGCTTACATGGCTATGAACTGTGTAGATTATAGGCTGTCAGAACAAATATTATGCAAATGAGTGGTAAATGCCATGGATGTGTTGAATAGCTAAGGGGAGCAATCGTGTACGGATAACTACTTTGTGTTGGCTCCTACACGGTGTTTGTATTCTCATTGGATGTGGATGACATCAGGGAGGCATGTCATGTCACTTTTAAGAGATTTTTTTTTTGCTTAATGCACATGTTTTCACATTGTGCTGCTTGCCGCAAAAAGTTTGGGCATAGCTTAGCTTGTTCACGCTATCAGACCACCCGCATCCCAGTTATGAGGTAGACAGCTATAACTGGAAACCAGATGTATTCAATTAACAATATACAGTTTTGCATAGCTATGCTGCTCACACACATGCATCATAATTAGCCAATTCCACATGGTGGACCTACATCACAACTGTATAGAGTATACATACACAGTGCATTCTGATTTCCCCTCAGTACTCTTAACCATTGGAGTAGATACCTGGATGCTAGCTACAGGTACTTTTTAAGACCAACTGGGGACATGATGAGAGTGTCACGGGCATCTGCATCCAGGATACTCCAGCAATTCCTGGATGTTATGCTCCCACACGCCAGTGAGCACATATCTTTTCCCCTTTCCCAGTGATATGCAACAGTTATGTCATGTAGCACACTACCCTGATGTACTGGGTAAGCAGGTTAGAATCTGCATTAACTGCAAGGGATATCACTCCATCAACTGCCAAGTCATGTGTAATGCCCAGGGGATTATCATGAATGTGAGTGCTGGCTACCCTGGCAGTTATCATGACTCCCATATCTGGCACACATCACAGCTGTACCAGATATTCGCTAAGGGGGACATTTCACAGGTCCATTTACTGGGGGGATGCTGGGTATGTCCTGGAACCATGGATGATGATACCCCTCAGAAATGCACGCACAGCCATGGACGAACACAATAATGAGGCACAATCACAAACAAGAAACATCATAGAGCATGTGTTTTGTCTTCTAAAGTCACAGTTCCAGTGCCCTCAATATATCTGGTGGAGCCCTGTAGTGTACTCCATGCACATGTGCACAAACATTGACAGTATGTGCTATGCTACACAATCTGATCCCATGGAAACAGCTGCAGCAGGATCAGTAAAGAGAAGGGATACACAACCTCCCACAGTGACTAGGTCATCGCACCAACAGTCACAGGAAGACTCAGAGGAGGAACCCCCTGCTGATATCCCTGTAAGCAACCATAAGTATGCTCTGTACACCTTGGCTTTGGCTAAGAGACAATGCATAGCACATTCACTGACAAACTAGGGACCTAGGGACTAACACCTTACTCCTACTGACATACATATGTTAAAACTGATGCCAGCCAACTCACACATCCTGTACCTATCTATTTATTGGCTGTGTACTGCTTGTATTAGACTGAGTCAGCCCTGAAATACAGTTGTGTCAACTGCTGCATTTACAAGGTAAGTCTGTAACCTATACAGTATTCTAGTGGATTATTATGACATGTCATTGTAGCTATGGATCTGGTACATTAGCAAGTAACAATAATGGGCTATTTGGACAGAAATGACATCTACATGGGACTACAGACACCCATTTCACTATCATGTCTCTATTTGTAATCAGTAGGCCTCATGCATGCAATGTTTATGCAGTTCTGCTACAACAGCTTACTAGTACATTATCCAAGGCAGATGTTAGAAAGTGAGGTTAAATGATAGTCAGACTAGTGTGTGTCCTAGCAGAACATGGGGGTGTCCCCTACTCCTCAAAACAGCAGTGTCCTCTTGTAACTGCCATAAAAGTAACTCATCTATGCTATATGAACATTTCATACAGTTAGTATGCCACACAGTTTCAGGACAGTCTTTTCACTTCTTCTCTTTTGGCTGTTCCAATTAGGGGTTGCCACAGCAGATCATTTGTTTCCATTTCTTCCTGTCCTCTGCATCTTGCTCTGTCACACAAACTACCTGCATGTCTTCTCTCACCACATCCATAAACCTTATGACAGTACAGTGATAGGACAGTAATATAGAATTTGATCTTACATTGTACATGTTAGTAATAAGTTCTGTTTACAAACTGTGACTGTGTGTGTGCTATACTTTTATTAACCTCTTTCTCATATTAATTACATATTTGTGCACTGTACCGCATATCTACAACTGATTTAATAAGTCCTGCCAGTTTGCGCAAAGTGCAGTAGTGCAGAAACAGTGACAGAGGTCAGACTGTGTAACAAGCAAAATCCCAGCCTGGAGTACAGCTAGAGGTGGGTAAGTATCAGTTTATGGAACAGTAAGTCTCTGATGCAAGCAATGTGAAACCCAATTGCACACTGATTAGCAACATGTAAAGAGGTCCAAAAAATGCCAACCCCAATGCCCGTGCACTTAGTTAAGCAGAGTGCAAATCACCTGTTCCTACACACACACACACACACACATATATATATATATATATATATATATATATATATATATATATATATATGGGATCTGTCAATATGTTTGAAGTTTCACTACTTTGAACCCCACTTCACCGAGTCCACTTGTTCAAAGTAGTGAAACTTCGAACATTGACTTCGGCAGTCACACTATAGCACTGAATGGGAATATTCCCTTTTCCCCGCTGTAGTGCAATGTCGGAGTTGGTATATTTAAGTAGGGGGGTGTGGGGGGCACAGCCCCCCACATCAGGGGTGCAGGGGGGATTGCCCCCCTTGCAAAAACATGTTTTAGTGTTTTTTTTGTTTTTTGGGTAGCCCAGGGAACTAAACCAGCGAAAGTGCACTTTCGTTTAAGTGAACTTTCGCTGAAGTGTAGGGTCTACTGCTCTATTTCGAAGAAGTCTATTTTTGATATAGAGCAGTAGACCCATATAAATATATATATATATATATATATATATATATATATATATATATATATATATATCTGACTCTATGTCTACATATCTATATGTATGCATACATATATATATATATATATACACACACACACACACACACACACACACACACATAGATACACTTATACAGACACATATACATGTATATAGATGTGTGTGTGCGTGTGTATGTCTGTGGTGCCTTACATACTGAAATCGTAGACAGTAAAGCTGCACTAAGCCACATATAATGTTGTACAAAAGACAAAAAGTAAGGGCTCAACTTTAGATAATGCACCTACAAAATGTGGACATGCATAGAATAACGTGTTGCATTTGGAACATCTGAAGATCAGATTTCTGGCAGTCTTCTCTCACTTCATATGGAAATTATGCCACATTTGACAGCAAATCACAATTTAGTGTGAAGCACACATAAATATGAGTCAAACTGGTGGACTTGCTGCAAACATGTGGGCAGTGGAGAGTTATAGTGCTTACTGTTCAAGACCACATGTCTCCCTAAGACCGCATGTACCAACCTTGAAAATATATGGCACAGTATAAGAATATAGACATATATTGTGAAGCCATTTTTTGTATCTATGCCAGCAACAATACTCACATTCATTACATCCCCTTGTGTCTGCTGAGTTTCACCACACATAACATCAACAACTGAGCAAGTTGTGCAATGTATAATGTTGTGCCCTCACTCATGGACATGGCAAATTGATTGTGGTCACAGGCTTGCCCATCCAAATGCAAACAGACACATTTGCTCAAAAAGGGGTACTGATGTCACATAACTAGGCTACTAAACAGTTATCTGACTGCAAAGTTATTAGCCACAGATGACAGTAAGAAACAATGTCACTCTATAGACCTCCCAATCTGTTCATCACAGGGCTTGGTTAGGTTCTCTAGGATTAGTTCACCTGCAATCATTTACAAAGCAGACTTGAGCCATGGTGAGTGCATTAAGTACTGCATTTTGAAGTCTGTAAAACTAGATAGGAAGGGGTTCTAATCTCACTGTATCCCACTCTGTGTGTGTATGTGGGCATCTCCTCAAAGAACAAGCATAATTTATTTTTATTTATTTTATTTTATTTTATTTTATTTTACATTTGTTTACCGGGTTAGTCCAACTGGATACATATCCCTTTTCAGCAGAGACCCAGGGAGAAAAGCTCCACAGTACAACAGGTTTTAAGTTACATTTCAAAAAAGGCAACATAACATGGTAAGATATAAAAAGTTTCAACATAACAGTTGCATGAAAGTTCAGGGAAAAAAGAGAAAAGCATATACATAATTGAGACAAGGTTTAGGTTTGACATTTCAATTTACACACTGGCTTACAGATGATATGGGTTTGCACTGTTTTGGGACTTGCGGTTGATGCAGACCTCCAAACTCTTGGTCTGTACAAGGCTTGCTCATGTCACCTGCTATTAAATTAACTAAAGTCATGTTAATGGCAGATTTGATCCATGGCATGTGCAATAAATATTATGTTCTGTAGTCTGCAAAACTAGAAAAGTAGGGTTTCTAATCTCACTACAGCCCACATGGTGTGTGTATGCATCTCCCCAAAGAACAAGTTTGAATCATGGACTAACTTCTGACCGAGCATGATTTGCACTGTTTCTGGACTTGCAGTTGATGCAGGCCTTGAAACTCTTGGCCTGCACAAGGCCTGCTGATGTCATCTACTGTATGATTACCTAAAATCATACCAATGTTGAACTTGAGCTGTGGAGCATGCAGTAAGTACTGTATTCTGTAGTTTGTAAACTTGGTTAGTTAGCAGTTCTATTCTCATTACAGTCAACTTGGTGTGTGTGTGTGTTGTTTAGTATTATGTAAATGTAGATAGGTAGTGGTCTTAGTCTCATCGCAACCAACATGGTGTGTGTGTGTGTGTGTGTGTGTGTGTGTGTGTGTGTGTGTGTGTGTGTCTCTTAGGTAGAGCATTTTACATCAGCCTGTGGAACACTGTCCACTTCTCTTCAACAGACACTGATAATGTCATCAGGTTGCTTGTGTATACATCACAACAGGCCTTGGTTACACAGTGGCCTGACAGATGTGTACATGTAAGATGTTATTAAGTTTATGGTGTCATTCTAAGTTAAGACATCACCTGACAGTGTGGGATAACATGGTGGATTAAGTACGCTGCTTTGTCAGGCATATGGACTTGCTTGAACCATAATCCTGTTATTAGGCAAGGTCACAACAGCAGACTTGCAAATGTGACAATGTACAACTCTATAAAAGTCAGTGTCATGCTGTTAAACCCTTGGGGTTCACAGCATAAAACATACTCTCTGTAAGCACTCTCTGCAGTGAAGATGTGATTGTCTGTGCATGCACAGAAAACTTGTTCAACTTTGCAGTATGTACTTTGGCCTAGCAAGACTGCAATGCCTTTCAAACAACCAGACAGCAAATGTAAGTTGTGTGAACTAATATAGGACTACAGTTACTTGTTCCAGGAACCTAAATGTACAGTATGACATACATAGGACATGCTGGAGGAACAAGAATATCACTCAAAGGTTGACATTCTTCTGCAGTAGGCCTCACATCAATGTAAAGCAGAACACCTCCATTATGCCGTTGAAGGGCAGGCTGCATGAATTGCTGTGAAAATGTTATGTAATATGGATCGCTTCTGCTGTGGACTTTGCTAGACAAACCTTGGATATCAATGACATCTAACATTAAACATTATATTGTGATGCAATAGCTAAGCTCCCAATCACCATCAGGTCATTACCCTAGTCTCATCCTATGAACCTCAGAACTCAAGGCAAAATAAATGCAAAACTGAACAGATTCTGGTTGCTATTCAAAGCAAATACCTGCAAAAGGCTACAACAAGCCTATAGACCCTTGCATCCTCTGAGACAAGACTGTGGATAACCAAACAAACTGTGGTTTGTTTCTTATCTTGGGATTGATTATAACATTTTGCTTCTGGTGAAAGAAGAAGCAAAGGAGCATTGTATCCTAGCAGAGCACCCAAGCAGTAGCCACTCATTTCATCATTTGTGACAAGCTATTTTTTTGTTTTCAGTAAGTACTGTTTGATTTGTTTCTAACTTCAGAATATCTGCCAAAATACTTTATCATAAAATTTTCAAGGTCTACATACCAGTTTCCCCTCAAGTGTTAGGCTGTGCTGTGTACAGACTCAGACAGATTGAGTGATATTCTTCCTGTAAAAGCATGATTGAATTTTTTCCAATTGCTAGTTGCACATAGGAAAACTAGCCTGCAGTGACAAGCACTGCCCCCATAGTTGTAAACCAGATACTCCTGACATTTATTAATATTCTCAGTACAACTGTCTAATCAATAAAAAAATGGTATGTTGCCATGGATATGAACAATACCACTGTCTCCATTACCAGCTTGGTGGATATGGGCACCCTGAGGGAATGTAGAAATTGCCTCATGTTTATTGACAACCAGTTACTTCTCAAACAAACTGATATGGTATGTTTGAGATGTAGTTGCACAATGTCACTGGAGACAAATCTCTCACATAAAAGTACTTGTAATGTCAATAAGGTTGTCAGTAGTACAAATGCTGCACCCATCACACACAATCCAAAGCAGACATATGCTGAGGCACTTAAATGTAACCTTCCCAAACCACAAAGACCTACTAGATGAAGTACACCTAACAAATACCCTCAGCAGCCTCAAATGAACTCTTTCAATACACCACCCACATCAACACATAGAGCTTCATCTCATGGAGTCTCTATCTTTAAGCCCATAAGTTAAGTCACCACAAAATCCAACATTCTAGTCATTGGAGACTTCATTGTGAGACACACTAATTTCCCTCTCACCAGCCTGAGTAAGGAGAAAGTCACAGTTGCTTATCAGTGGCTATGATCCACCACATTACACATGCACTCAAGTCATTGAACCACAAGTACCAATATGACTCAGTCATAGTTAATGTGGGAGTAAATGACTTGAGACATACCTCCCTAGACTATATGAAGACAGGCATCATGGAGTTCTTCGAATATGTGTCTCAGGCTGATATGAGCCTAGCATTGAGCAGCATTTTAACTTCTCCAAGCATTATGCCACAATATGAAAAAAAAACAGGATTGATTTTAATAACTGGCTTAGTTTCTGGTGTCATTCTAAGGGGATGCAATATTTGTCAACATGGAAAGAGATGGTCAGTAGACCATGCTGCTTTGCTAGGGATGGTTGACACCTGTCCCCTCTAGGCTTCCAAATATTAGCTAAAACATTGTCTTTCCACATAGTGCCTTTTTTAGGCAATGCCAAACTGAAATAATCTGACAAAGCAAATCAAAACCAACAAAATCTAAAGGTATTACTGACCAATGCTAGCAGTGTAAACAAAAAATCTCCACTCTCTAGAAACTTTCTTCACCCGACAGAATGCTGAGGTCTGTGTGGTCACTGAGATATGGGTTAAAGCTGCAGAGAGCACACCAACAGTGCAAAGTTATTATGCTTTCCACACATTTTTGACCAGCTACTACACAGGCAGGAACTAAAGGTGGAGGTGTCTCTGTTTACATCAAAAATAAATATACTTCAAGGCTGTTCAAACAAGACAATGTACTTGAGCTGCTCTATGTTCAAATCACCATAGGCAAAATTCAGTACTACTTCCTTGCAATCTATAGACCCCCTCTATGATCCAGGAAACTCATACCATCTATTTAAACTCATTAGAAACATTAACCATCCAGTCCAATATCATATTCATGGATGACTTTAATTACCCCACTATTAACTGGAAATCCTAAATGACACCAAGCTACAGGCACAGAGATTCATGGATTTTGTAAGCACAAACACCCTGGACAAGATAGTCAATACATCAACCACAGGTGCAGCCTTACTAGATCTGGTCCTCACTAATATGGGAGAGTGCTCCACACTCCCTACTATAATGTCTTCCCTGGTAAGGTCAGACCAGAAAATGGTCTCCTTTGAAGTAAAAATAAAACCTGGACCTCCAGCTAAACCTGTAATATTCAGGAACTACTATAAAGCTAACCTCCTGCTGTTAAGTGATAACTTGGCAAGAGTACAAATCCCAATAAACTCTGAGAACACTGCTGCCTATGCAGAACTGTTCATGGAAACCCTGTTCAAGCATATTAATAGCTGTATAGAGGCAGATGTACCTACTAGAAAGATGCACAGAACTAACTCAAAAAACAAGTCACCCTGGTGGAATCACAAAATCAATTGACTGTATAACAGAAGGAAGAACATCATGGAAAAACTTAGGAGGTGCAGCACCCAGCAAGATAAAAGCACTCTCATCAAACTAAACAAACAACTCAGAGGACAGATAAAGTTTACCAAAGCCAAATCTGAGTTAATTTTGGCCTTTCTGGCCAAGAACGACTGCAAAGTGCTCTTTAGCTATGTCCGCAACCTCAAAGGCAATACTCAGTTGTGTGTAGGCCTCATTGTAAATGGTGACACCAATAATAAGCCAGAAGATATGTCAAACCTCCTGGATAATAAATTCAGCTCCACCTTTACCCCTCTTTCCCTCTCAACCTTCTGTGAGGAAATTCCATCAAGTATAATTCCCCCTACTTTCACTTGGGAACAGGTCCGTAATGTTCCTAAGACCAAGAACACTGCATCAGTGGGCCTATACAATATCCCAGGTTGCCTTCTAAATAAATAGCATGTAACATGACCCATCAGGGCCTCTTGAATAGCTATTTAAATGTAGTTTCCAAACAGGCTTCCTGCCTCATGAAAGGAGAGCAGCAATAGTCATCCCTCTGCACAAAGGTGGGCCATCTACAGACCTTGGAAATTACAGATCCATAAGTCAAACTAGTGTTCTATGTAAAGCTGTGGAAAGAATCATCATTGAAATGATCAGCAGAGATATAGTAAATCTCTGGACAATGGACCCAACCCAGTTTGGTATCATCAAGAGCAGATCATGTTTACTCAACATGGTGGACTTCTTTGAGGAGGTAACCAAAGCAATGGATGAGGGAAAATGGCTCACTCTGCTACAAGGCAATTGACACAATAGCCCACTCAGGCATTATTGACAAACTCAACAGGTTAGGTACAAACTCATATGTCACCCGGTGGATAGCCATCTGGCTCACAGAAAGGACCCAGGAAGTTAGAATCAGGGAATCCACCTTTACAAAGAGGCCACTCACAAGCGCAGTCTCTCAGGGATCAGTTCTTTGGCATTTACTTCTCTGAAGTCAAGACCAATGTCATTGGTCTCTGGCTGACTACATTTGCAGATGTTTGCAAATTAGGAGCTGCCACTGAATCCCACACTGACACAAATGTTCTCAAGAAGGTGCTCACACAGACAAACAACTGCTGTCAGAGCCATGGACTAAAACTAAATTCCAAGAAATGCATTACAGTATTCTTTGGGAAGTCATCCAACTCTGGTAACTATCATATTGACAACACACCTTTGAAAGTTGACTCAGTAGTCAGGGATTTAGGGACACACATAAATAGTAATCTAGCCTTTGACAATCACGTGTCTACAGTAGTGAGGACATCATTCTATGTTGCAAAACTTATAAACAAAGGTATGGCATCTAAGTCCAAGGAAGTCATTGTGCCACTGTATTTGGCATTCATCAGACCTATCACTGAGTACTATACCCCTCTGGAATTTACCTAACTAGGCAAATCCAACAATTGGAATGTCCACAAAGGTTTCTCACTAAAAGAATACAAGGGTATAAGTAAAATGTTCTCTGCAGACTGCCTCAAGGCCCTGTCCCTGTATTCTGTCTCCTACAGGACTTTGAGGGGAAATCTATGCATGCATACAGGGCATTGTTAGATCCCACTCTGATGGATCTCTTGCATAGCCACAAAACAAGTAGTACCGCAATTACCCATTCTAAAAATTTAAACTTTGACCATGATATACCTAGCACCTGCTGGAGAGACGGGTATGTATCCCAGAGACTACATTGTCTATGGAAGAGGCTCAACATCTATATGAAGCAGAGTTCTTTGCTAACCAAATTCAAGTGCAACTTGTGCAATTGGATGGGGAACAGGAAATTCATCCCTGGTTTGGCACCTATGTCTCTAATGGACACAGTCAATCTGTAAATCCTTCATCTCCTAGGCCCCTGCTTGTAAATGTTTCATCTCCTAAACCCCTGCTTATACTTAACAAGGGTATCAGAGCTTGTCAGAGGTTTGGTATGCATGGTTAGACTTAAAAAGGCCCTTGTGGTCATTAGCCTAGTAGACACCTATAAACCTATGAACCTATACTGTACTACTACTCTGATGACATTTGTCTTCTGTGCTGCCATACTATCCTGTGCTCTGACTTTGATGGGCTGATTGTAGATGTGTACCCATAGGTGTGTACTACACAATCCTGAAAGAGAAAAGTACATATTTCCTTGAGACACATTTCATTGTTTGGCTCCACAGCCCTTGCAACAGCATCCCTTTTAATGTTGACAAGTTATTATGCCATCCACAGTATAAATGGCAAAGTACACTAACTGTAAATGACCAGTACAAGGTACAAGTAGCATGTCAACAGCACCAATGAATGAAAGGAGTTCATACTAATGTAGATAGTCACCCTGTGCATCAGACACATAGGTTTATGTACCTGCACCCATGAGAAAGATGACAACGATGTGGTACAGTTATCACGTGGAATTACTGGACCACATTTGAACTACATACTTCAGATTCCTCTGGAAATTCATGCTAATGCATAACCTGACATTCTAGGCTCTTTCTAGGGTTGTAATAGCAATTATTAAAATGTGTTCCTATCTGTAGGCCTTTAACCTCCATTAGTTAGAAGCAGACCTTCCATCTGTACTGCATTGGGTGGATAAATAGGTGATGACACAGTCATACATATCGCAATTTATAATGGTGATGTACACATACATGTATTTTAAATGCTAGACACAGCTCTATTTGAACCCAGGACAATGTGAACCAAAAAAAAAATAAATGTTTTCAAATCATTTCACAGATTAAGCTACAGAATCAGTGATATAGCAGTTGTGTTTTTACACGTTGTACAGATAATTGCACACTGAACTACTGTTACATATCTCACTTACATCTATTACTATGTTGATGGCTTTATAGTGATGTATTTCTCTACCAGATTCCCAGTTAAATTCTTATTTTTCCATTAGTCTGTTAGCAGATTTGCTGTGCCATGCTCAGAATCCTGTAAACATGCTTAATTTATTTTTATTTATTTATTTTTATTTATTTAAAATTTGTTTACCTGGAAAGACCTACTTGGAATGAAGCCAGTTTTTAGCAGAGGCCGAGGGAGGAATGCTCCAGATGCATGTCTTTGCACCAGGGAGGAAACTCATGCAAATGCAGGGAGGATATGCAGACTCCACACAGAAGGCACCCAGTAGTGAATCAAATTGGAGAATCTCTTGCTGTGAGGCAACAATGCTACTGCTGCATCACTGCACCATGCATATTGATGAGAACATTACAATTACTATGTTTTGCTTGCAACAGCTGTGCTAATGAACTGGCTATGTGGCTTGGTGGGTTGATTCACTATTGTTCAAGTAATACTGGTTTCAAAATAGGGCGTAGGTGAACGTTTTGAATGTGGTTATTATGCTTTCACATACATGTAATAATACACTACCATTTAGCTTAGTGATGCTGCGCATACTGCAGCATTGTGCAATGATTCTTTAAAGAAAAGAAAATTAGGGAGATAAGAAAGTGGTGAAATGGGGTGTAAGCAGGGGGAACATTGTAAAAGGTAGGTAAGAAGGGTGTAGGGAAGAACTGTAGCTATCCATTTCATCAAGAGCAACAACTGTGCACTTGCAAAGATTTTTAGCTGAGTTTGGACTGTCACCCCCACAGAAAATGGTGATGACATCACAAGTGCATTGTCAAGCCAATTGGACCAAATTGCATCCAGTGGACACTTGTGCAAAATGCACAGTTATGTATGGGACAAATTTTTATTGGGACATGTGCCCTTTTTTTAAGGACAGAGTGGAATGTTGGGGAAGGGACATAGGCATGTGTGGAGAAGGTAATTTTGGAAGGTGAGGAAGCATTTCAGACAGACAAGACATACAAGACAGCACACAGATTGGGGGCAATCCAAGTCCCATGGACATGAGACATGCTAACAGTGGGACTCAAGTCCTCACTCATGGGACTGTCAGCACTGTACCTTCACTGCTCCTGTGGCATCAGTGATAGTTGAGAGGTATGTCCATGTACAATGATTACACTTGACAGCTGGACATTCAAGACACAGGTCTATGGGTTTGCACTTCACATTTCAGTTGGCTGGTGTGGGATTCAAACCCACAAGCAGTGACTATAGTAATATTGAACATTTTATTTGAAATATAACATTACCACAGCACTGTTTCCTTTTACACTTTATTGATTCATGTTGTTTCAAATCTTACATTTACACACATGGATAGCTGACTAGGACTTCTGTTAACATACGTGTTTACACTCATCAGTTATTGACTGCAATCAACACCATATTTCTGACAATGAGTGGATCAAAACATTGACTCAATCTGGGTATTCAGCAACATTAAGTAATGGTTGGAAGCTATGCTACACAGTACTGCATGCCTACTTGCCTTTACTTGCTTTTACAGTTCAGATATGCACTGACCCGTTAATAAAAGTCGTTGATGTCCCAAGTATTTTATACATGACTGTTAAGACTGCAATATCTGTATTTTTATTTTATTATTAACTTATGTATTAATTTATTACTTTATTGATTTTCTTACATACGTCACAAGTTAGGTGACAGACCAATTATCACCTTTAAAAGGGGCTACAATCTGAAAGCATTTTTGGAAAGAACCCCCAAAAAATTAGTGACTAGTCCTGGTATGTACAAGTGTGGTAGATGCCACTTCTGCAGGTACATTAAGACAGGTAAGAACTTAAACATCAATGGTCAGCACCTTTCTATTTCAGGCAGGTATAACTGTGAAACCAAAGGGGTGGTTTATCTGGCTTTATGTGATAAATGTGACTGTTTCTATGTGTGTAAGTCTGAAAGGCACCTGAAATAGCGCATTTATGAGCACATTTACAACACACGCAAAAACAACCCTAACAATGCTTTGGCCAGATACACCTCAGACCATGTCCAACACCATTTTTCTTTTACCGTTTTAGAAAAATTACCTTTTGACATTTGGGAGGGCTCATGGTCTTTGATTTTAGAAGAAAGGGAATTACTTTGGCAACTGCGACTTAATGCCTTTTGTTATCCTGGTCTTAACAAGAATTGCAATGTCAAATGTTTATTGAATTTAAAGTCCTTAGACAGATGACCTGTGTAACAACTTTTAATATGTTGAGAAGTATACCTTCATTCATTATCACCTTTTTATTATTAATTAATGTTTTCGTTTTTATAAATTCAAAATGGTTATTTAAGTAACTTTTAAGGAAACAGGAAGTGATGTTTTTTAAGTATTTTCTATTTAACTGACTTAATTTCCTCATCATTTTATCTGAAGATATTTGTCGACTTTGGCAGACGAAAGAGCTAATATTACATTAAACCATTGTGTGGAGTGAGTGGATTGCAGACCTGTGCTTTTTGGTTTGTTTTTAGATTTTCTTACATACCAAGCACTTGCCTCATCCTGGACAAATGCCTTGCATGGGACTACACATTGCAAGCCCTCTCTTTTGCAGGTGTGGTAAGAGAGGGAAACCATTATGCATACCAGGTTTGCACAGATTCAGCTTGTGTATTTATAAATTACTAGAAAACATACTTACATATCTGTGGAGTGTTCCCTGCCTGCGCCTCTTGTAAGCACTTATCCAAAGTACCCCTCTTCCTTTATAGGAGGTCATCATAATGGTGACAATACTGCTCACCAGTGTGGGGGATATGAGTCAAACTGGTCATGTCCCTGGCCAAATTATCCCAGGCCTCAGACTTGTATTCTGACCGAACAAAGTTTTCCTGCAGCAGCCAGGGTCCATGGTGCTATACCAGGACTCCAATAAAAATCCTAGACTCCTGAACATCCCAACACTGTACCCGAAAGTGCACTCCTTCCCCTGTGAAAGCCATACCTGCACATAAGATTAGATTTCAAACAATACTGAGCAATCACACCAGTGTGCATCATGCTGAAATACTGAGCAATCACACCAGTGTGCATTATGCTGAAATTTTCAAAAACCCACCACGTCACTTAGCATCGGGCAAACATGAAACCTTAATGTTTAAACGATGTTTTAGCAACATGCAAACAAGGAAAACATGCTATCCATGTTTAAGTGATGCTTAACACTGTGCACCTTTTCTAAATATAACAATAATTGAATTTGAAGTGAAAAGATATTTCAGTGACCTAACACAGTTTCACCGCAGTATATATAAAAAAGATATCACTGCCCAGGACTCAAACTCAGGATATAGTACACTATAGGTAATCCCTGAACCTATCTCACCACAAGAGTAGTAAGGGGAACTCATGTATCTTCAAATATACTGCAAAGATGCTATTGTAAGAGTAGCACAGCTTTGCTACATGGGTTTGCATTGTGCTAGGCACTGCACAGCTAAAACAATTGATAGCATCCATTTTTTATTTTTAGCTGTCTGGCTCACGTCTGATGAATGGGGGCAGAGAGCTAAGCATAGCTAAATAATGCAGCGCATCTTGCAAATGTGCACATAAAAAGAAAAAAAAAGAATTGAATGCATTGGTTTCTGTTTTTAATTATCTGGAGCATGTCTGATGTATGGTTGTGCAGAGCTAAGCATAACTAAATAATGGGGTACATTATGCAAACATGCACACAAAAGTAAAAAAAAAAAAATCCACATTAGTGAAATAATTGCATACACATCTCTGGCAACATTTCTTATACTCCTTTCAGTCAGGTTAATGGGCTGACAGGTATGTGGGTGTGCTGTTGCTGTTACACAAATTCATTATCTGTGTTGTTCTGTGAGGTTTCTCACCATGAAACTTCCCTTAGGGGCACTGCACCACTAATATGCATGGCTCGTGTTGAGGGAAGATTGCGGCTGTGTACACAGATACATTATGTATAGGCTCTACACGGAGCCTACACAGACTTTATTAAATCCTGTCTTTAGGGTAAAATTGTGAGTCAGGCATGCAGAATAAAATCCATGGAGGATAGGGGAGGTACTGGCCTGCAAAGGTACTACAGTGAAGGATTGAATATGCAAAGAAGATGACAAGGGCTAAGAATCAGAACCATTAACAGGTATAACAGGTGTAACATTTTGGATAATATTATCTTATCACAGGGTTTTGATTTAAGACACAACATTAATTCATGTAGGTAATAAAGAATTTTGTGAAATGACACTTAAAATATATTTTTAGCAGATCATTTTATGAATGAAGCAGAGAAAAAAAGCATTCTGCCACCATGGAAAGACTTTCTGCTTCACAATTGAACCATGCAATTAAATAGAAAATAAAATGAACAGTTCAGGATATCAGCTGTGGAAGAATGTCAAATAAAAAGTTTCTAGCTGTTAAGGTACATGAAGTTAAGAAAATGTATGATAAAAGAAAGTTTTGGACAGGAGAGTGAGATGTATTGGTTACACTCGTTAGCGAAGAGAAAATGCAGCATAAGCAAAAGGTAATAGTGTGAATGGAAAAGGCGCTATTATATACTGTAAATTACTAATAACTTGCTTTTCTTGTGGAGAAACAAAATATTTAATACCAGATTATAACAAACGATGTGGCTAATGTGGGGAGACGGGCATACTTCCAGAATTTTAAACCAGTATGTAGAAAATGTAATGAGTGTAGATATTTCTGGCTTGACTGACTTTTGTTAGAACTTGAAATAGAAAATACAACAGAAAATAGTAGAGAAGATGGACAGTTAGCAGAAATGTTACTGAACATATATTTGTGAAGAAGGAAACATTACGTTGAAATGATTAAGAAGGTAATGTAGATCAAACTGGAAATTATAGGGCAAATAAAGATAGGAATGGTCTGCAGTCAGAGAGGTCACAGATGCAAGTTAAAAAAGTGTCCACTATTAGAAATGATGAAGAAGAAGAGGGAGAGTTGTAGCAGAGGAAAAGAAGAACAAAATGATCAACTATTGACGGGACGTTAGGAGAAGAAAGAGAAAATAAAAAGTTGAAATTAAGAAAGACTCAAAGAAAGGATAAAGATAATATAGCAATATTGACATTAAATAAACACATTATAACAATAAATATTTAGAGTTTGTTAGCTTAGTGCAAGAAATTAAATATTTATGTGATATATTTGTTGGATACAAGGCATGTAAATAAAGGAAAAAAGACAAAGAGCTGAGGCAGTATTAGGAAGGAAGATTATGTTCAGGTTTAGGGATTCTGAGAAAATGTGAGGAAATACAAACTTTAGACATAATAGATTAGTACCAGGGAGGATTGTAATATGTTATATGAGAAGACGGGAAGCATGTCAGAAAGGGAAATACGTTTGATAAAATAAATACATAATGTTAAATATTTCAGTTATTATATCAGGAGAATTTAATTGTAACTTCCGGAGGGAAAGGTAAAAATAACAGTAGATTTTAAGGTGATAAAATACTTTCTAAAATGTAGAGGGTTGACAATATGAAAATTAGGTACTGGACATAGAGAAGAGACATTTTTACAACTAAAATAGATTATGTGATATATTCAAAACATTTGTAGGAAGGGATGGGGTGGAACTGGCAGAATTTTCAGATTACAGAGTAGTATGAACTATAATAAAAGATGGCAAAGAGATGATAAGGGGAGGAAAAGGACTAAAATGGTTAACTGGTAATGTCAGCAAAAAGGATTAAATGAAGGAAGAAAGAAGAAAACTATGAAAAAAAAAATATATATATATATATATATATATATATATATATATATATATATATATATGGCAATGAGAGTGCATTAAGAAATGTTGACACAGTGGTGAGTGATATATCAGGAAAAGTAGAAAAAAACATTTTGGGAAGTTGAAAACAAAATGAAAAGAAGAGGCAAACTGGAATATGGCGAAATCAATTCTATGAAAATGAGTTAGAACAAGGAACTGATAAAATAAGTGAAATACAAAAATAAGTGCAAGAAAAAAATAGGGAGAAAATAAAAACTATGTACAGATAAATTATTTTAAAAAGGAAATGGTGAAATGTTCATATTTTATAAGTTAAGTAAGTTAAAACAAGAGAAGAGAAGATGGATGCAAAATTATACAAAGAAGGCCACATCAAATATAAAAAGGAAAACATTATGGAGGTGGTTGAAAAACATAAGTATATGAAAAAGAAGAAGTAGAAAGAGCAAAATAGTATATGAAGGGATATCTTGAAATGTCAGGAAACCATTACAGGAGAAATTTAAAATAC
The DNA here is from genome assembly GCF_019279795.1 of Protopterus annectens. Taxonomy (NCBI): domain Eukaryota; kingdom Metazoa; phylum Chordata; order Ceratodontiformes; family Protopteridae; genus Protopterus; species Protopterus annectens. The sequence continues at coordinate 1,130,892,892 of NC_056726.1, forward strand.
AAGAATTGTAGGAAATGGTTAGGGTAGGAAAGGATGAATCTTCAACAGGATATACTAACTTATCAATTTTTGGATGTATTAAGGAATTGGGAAAATAAAGAAGGAGTGCTTGCTAAAGTATTGAATGAGTGGTTGAAGAAAGATATATAAGAAGAATATGTATGTGGTGGTTGAGAACAAATATATCTAAAAATTGTAGGCCACTAGCACTAGGAAATATAGTATATTTGTTATGAAAATGCAATATGCAGAAAGCATTGGGCTATGCTATAGAGGATGCAATTGCTTGGTAAAAGACAGGGGGATAAAGAAATGTTAGTAATTGTAAAATAAGTTGTAGATATGATTTTAAAAGAAAACAAGGACAAAAGAATAGTAACATGTGATGTAGCAAAAACATTTGACACGGTGAGCCATGAGGCAATACAGAGGATATTAAAGCCATATTTGATTGAGGAGAAATATTGAGTGTAATAAGAAAATGTTATGAAAATGTCTTGAAACAAGTTATTGTTAGATGGGAAACAAAAATAAGGGCTAGTAGAGGAGTAAAAAAGGATGTCCCTTGAACATGTCTTTCTTTATCGGTGATAAGTGCAATAATACAAATGTGTACTTGGAAGCATTGTAGAATTAAAATGGGAGATGGAGAAAGGAATTTGTAACACCTATGCGTTTGTCAAATGCAGATGATTTGTTTTGCTTAATAACAAGGTTTGGATGATTGAGATTATGTCTAAAGATTAGGGAAATGTCAAAGAATGCTGGACTGTAGTTAAACTGAAGAGTTAATTTTTTTGTGAAATTAAGAAATTGAAATGCATATAATTATATTGATTATAGCATGACTTACCAAAAATTAATAACAACAATCACCAATCATTGTAGAGCAAATTTAAAATGATCAGAACATACAAAAAGTAAAATTATATTCCTTGCAAGGGCAAACCCCTAACACCATACCCCCTGCTAATTATATATACCAGCTATGAGATCATGTATCAGTGGGGTAAAGGCAAATCCAATGTCCGGCAGCAATGCAGTCTCCCATAGAAAGGAGTCATTAAGCTGAAACAGATTTAAACAGTATGTTCACATTTATGACCATTCGCTTCACTCTTATTTAACGCCACATGAAGCATTCATCCCCTGACAGTTCTCTGTTATTTTATGCAATCATTATATCATATTTTTACCAGAAAACTGCTCACCTACACCATTTACAGTTTTTTTGCATACAAGAAATAGTGACATAATCACACATGTCTAAAGTCATGATTATAAATGTAAAACACATGAAAGAATAATTTGTTTTCTACTATTTTTATGTACTACTTATGCTCTTTTATATATGCTTTTTATATATAACTATGTATATGTATTATGTATAATTTCCTGTTCTTTGGTTTGTACTACTACTGGATAAGATTACAACCTGTGTCTTTTGTTACTTGTAACTCCAGTGAAAATGGGCCTGTCCCCACTTGGACTATCCTGGTAAACAAATATCAAATAAATAAATAAATAAAACTGATAGGGAGTGAAATTTGGAGACTATGAAAGTATACTAGAGAATGGAGAGAAATAATGAGTGAAATTGAAAAGTTACTGGTTTGTTGGAAAAGTTTTTTTTTTTATCATTTAAGAAAAATATGTGTGTTAAATTCTTATATTTTAGGAAAACTGTTTAGTTTGGGAAGATATATATGTTTCCAGCTAATATGGTGAAATAAATGTTAGAGGTATTTTTCAGTTTTATTTCCAGGTCAAAAATGAACCCAGTTAAAAGAGGGGTGATATATAACAAAAAGGAGGAGGTTTGGATTCAGATAAAATTGTATTTAATTTAGCATATGTGCATTTGTTATGGATATTAAGAAACATAAGAAAGAGAGAAAGAGGCAAAATGATAATCCATACATTGTGTCCCACCCAAACTCTGAAGTTGTTTTTTTCACACTCATGCTGAAAGTGTTTGAAGTGTGTTGAATGTGCTACTGACGAGAAATTGTAGTCGTGCCTTCATCAACTAGAAAGTTCCCTTATCCTGTTTTCTCATACACAGCTGCTTTACCTAATATTTTGACTGTATTTTTTTATTCATCTGGCCCTCAGTATCTCCTTTACTCATAGCTTAAACCCAGCATTATCACTTATCAGTTCAACACTGAGCTACAGAGAATCCACTGTACAAGTCTGCATTTACTAAAAATGGACCTAGGACAACTCAAATAAAGTAGAGACAGATATTCACACTGCCATTACATCAACCTGTTATCATGTACGTAATACTTAAAGTTATTAAAACATTTGTTAGCTAAAGGTTCAACATTTGTTAGCTAGTAGTTCTTTGCAGCCACTGTTTTAGCTTGTAAAGGGCTGTCCCTTTATGTGCTGCCTTTCCACCCAGAATCATTTTTACTTCTCTCACCAGTTCTGTCACTCCATTTTGTAAGAGACTCTGTCCTCAATGCTGTTACCCTAAAAAATGGATTCTACTCATCCTGTGTTTTTTTGTCACTTACTTCAGTATTTTCCAGTGTCTCTCTCATTTTCTTTTTTTCCTACTTTTCAGGTTCTCCTGCAGACATTTCTCTCTTACAACTACCACCTACTTAAGACCGTTTTCCTTGCAATGTTATAGATTGTTAATGGCTGTGAACCCCAATAATGCAGAAGAATAACCCTTTCCATTCACTACAACTCAGGCTCACTTTGTTCCTTTAACCTAACGCCAATTGCAGTACACTTTCTCTACATTTAAACCTGCTTAATCCCACCCACTAATCTTTCCTACCTATCTTTGCGTCCTTCTGTACTCCGCCCACTACTTGCTCTGACTTATCACTCAAAACTTCTACACTGCTACTTATTCCCACCTATTATTGTAGTGGATGGCCATGGTGGTGCAGAGGTTAGCATTGTTATCTCACAGTAAAAGGCTCTCCCGTTCATTTCTCAGCTGGAGTGCCATCTGTGCAGAGTCTGCATGTCCTCCTTGCAGTCACATGAGTTTGCTCTGGTTTCTACCCACATTCCAAAGACATATAGTAGATGGATTGGACACTCTAAATTGCCCATAGGTGTGACTGTGTGTGCAAGTAAATATTATGGATGAACTACTGTAGCAGGGCTAGCCATCCAGTGTTGTAAACCTTGGCTTGAGATGATTGCCACTTTTGAACTGACACCCCGACCCCATGTGCAAAAAATAGGAATAAGGGATAGAAGATGGATGGATGGATTGTATCCTTCTATACTCCTCTCACTATACTTTTCCACCCATCTTTCATCCTTCTAAATGCCAGACATGTCACTATTACATCTCCTGCCACTATCACTTCTGACTATGCTCACACTGTCTACTACCTGTAACAGTTATCTCTCTATCACTTATGCACATTTATTTTAGAAACCTTAAGCCAGAATATTCAGAATACTTCTCTAATATCTCTTCCAGTCTGCTCGATATTACTTACATTGGCATTCTGAAAGATAAATGTGCAGCATATGAACTATTACTATCCAGATTTTTCTTCAAGCACAAGTTTAAAAACAAGAGGCTGTTCAAAAGCCACTTTACAAAGTGGAATGTAAATACTAGGAGGGGACAAATATCCTATTCCTGCACCCAAATACATAGCCTCAAACTTCACCAAACCAGCTCATGGGAGCTTTTCTCCCTTTGCCTCCACTGAAAACCCCAGACCGTCCCAGTTAACAAATATCAGTTAATAAAATTGTAAATAAATAACTATAAACAACATCACTAGTATCATTATAAAAAAGCAGATGCAAACAGTTCAGATGTTATAATGTAGAAAAAAAAATCACCACACTATCCCCCTTACCTTATGGGTAAGCCTCTTAAACATTCCTCTCCAAAGCATGACAGTCAAATGAACAGATAAAGCACGTGTTAAACAATTTTTTAATTTATTAACATCATAAGGGGAATCTTACAAGACATTTCAGCATGTTGAGAATGTTGGTCCTATAAAATCTCTGGGTATTAAAGACTGATATAATTAAACATTTGTGATTAGTGGATCATTCTGTCAAACAAATATGCAGTGTCATTCTTAGCCAGTTCATATCCATTGGAGAGATGAAAAAAAGTTATACTGGGATGTAGCAAAAATGTCTCTACAGTGTCATAAAGTGAATGTCATGCAGCCAGTATAGTTTATATGTAGTGCACTCAAGCTTGCCCATTCATTTTATAAGCCTTGTCCAACTCACCTATCAAAACTCTTGTCCAGCTTCTCAATGTGTGGCGAAGCTGAGATTAATGCTTTCCTGTTTCTTCACTTGATTTAAGTGTAGATCTTTTATGGTCTAATTTTTGAGCGTTACCTTTGACACAACAGTATTCATCTGCTGGATACAAGTCACTTACTTCTATTTTTTTTCCTGTACCTTCTGTTTCTTTGTATGTCCTTACCCTGTACAGATCCCATAGAATACATTTTTGTATCTCTCGTACATGTTCCCTGTAGTCTCTGTTTCTACCTTCCTCCTGTTACTTCAGCATAGGAAGCTTTTTGTCAATATTATCTGGCTGGCTGCCCTGTTCTGTCTCATAACTCATATCTCTTGTATTTTGCTCTCCCTGTCATTGTGTTGATCATGTTCTCTTCCTTTCTGCACTTTACTGACCTCCCACTCCACCTCTTTAATTCCTAGTACATGCTCCAGGTTACCTGTGGCCTAGTGTCCAGTTGTTATCAAGGCTACTGCAGCTGCTTTGTCCCTTTCCTGCCAGGAAAATTCCTGGTTCTTAACTATTACAAAATGGACAGATACAAAAGCATAGTGGCAAATACTGCTTAGTGAAATGAATATCATAACAGGGACCAGCCCTTTCTCTTCTGAAAATTGGCTGGTGAGATATCCTTCACAAAGTTAATCTTGAAATATTTCTATGTTATTCCTTTAAGGTTTCCATTCTGAGTAACTAACCGTTCTCTTCCTTAAAAGGATGCAAGTACCATGAGTACATGCCTGGGCCTGCCTGCATCTTAACACCTGTTATTTACTAATAAGGATAATAATAGGATTATATTTAATTTATATAGGTTCATAGGTAGGTACTAGGCTATCTGCCCAAGGGCATTTATAAGCCTAGCCAGAGTGAGTCGGCTTTTGCCACCCCATTGATTAATGAACTGAGCCTCTGTCAAGCAGAGCCAATGAAGTGATCCCAGGGGTGTATTTCCTGTTACCCATCCACTCATCAAGGTTTCTCTTGAAGAGTGTTAGTGAGGGGAACTGCTTAATGTAGTTAGGAATTTTGTTTCAAAGCATGGGGAGTCTCTGTGACAGGAATCTATCCCTCCAGCATATTCTATTTATTGTTCTGGTGAGGTTTAGCTCACTAGAGTGCGTGGCTTGCAGTGACTTGGATTTCTTTAGGTGGAGCATGTCCATCAATTCTGAGTTGGACATGGCTTTGTAAATCAGGCAGAGATCACCTCTGAGTACGTGATATGCCACTGAGTACAGCCGGAGTTTTTTCAGTCAGGCTGCATAGGACATATGTTTGAGGCCAGTAATCCTCTTGGTGAGGTACATTTGTGGTCTTTCCAGCTGTTGCAAGTGTCTTGTGAAGTGTATCCCAAATGGGGCATTGTACTTTATGATGGGTCTGATGAGTGATGAGTAGAGGGGCAATATAACCTCTTTATTTCTAGATGCAAACCCTTTAGTAATTAGATGGGCCACATAGAAGGATTTCCTAACTACTTTGGCAATATGAGTGTCAAAGGAGAGATTACTATCTACCTGGGTCCCCAGATCTCTTATTACCTCTTCTGTATTAAGGGGGCTGCCACCTATGTGGTAATTCGTGGGTGTTTTGTTTTTCCCACATGGGATGACTATGCATTTTTTGGCATTTAGCTTGAGGCCATGACTTTGACACCAGGTGTCTGTCTCAGTAAGGCCCTTTTGAAGGATGTCCGTGTCAGCCAGAGAGAAAATTATGGCTCCCAGTTTGCAGTCATCAGTGAACTTGGTTAGCCACAGTCCTCCTGTGTTTGCCTCTACTTCTGCGAAGTATATGCCAAACAGTAGGGGTCCCAGGACCGATCCTTGCAGGACACCACTTATGACTGGTTTAGAGTCGGACCTGGAGCCCACTATTCTTACAGTGTGAGTTCTGTCTGTAAGCCAGTTGGCAACCCATCTCATCACGTAGGGGTTTATGTTCAGGCTGGTGATTTTTTCTGTAATACCCATGTAGGGAAGGGTGTCAAAAGCCTTGGCAAGGTCAAGGTAGGCTGTGTGAACCACCTTTCCCTCATCTATGGCCTTGGTGACTGTCTCGAAGAAGTCAACCAGGTTTAGTAGGCATGATCTGCCCTTAAAGCCGAACTGGGTCGGGTCAAGTGTTTGGAGGTTCACAATGTCCAATGTCTTTGTTAATGAGTCCCATGATGATGTGTTCCATAGCCTTGCAGACTAGGCTAGTCAGGCTTATGGGGCAATAGTTACCAGGGTCAATTGTGGCCCCTCCTTTGTGGAGTGGAATAACAGTTGCTGTGCGCCATTCTATGGGCATGTAGCTTGTGGACAGGCTGAGGCTGAACAGCGTGTTTAGGTGGGGGTTAGTTCATTCTGTAGTTTGTGCAAGACGGAGCCTGGGACACCCTCTGGCCCAACTGACACTGTGTTTTTGGCTTTTGAAAGGGCTGTTGTCACCTGTGCATCTGTGATTTCTGGGACACTACACTTTTCCGGTATTGTTGTGAGCCCTTTTGGGGGTGGGGGGTGTGAAGTTTGCACTGAATCTATCTGCCAGGATGTTGGCAATATCAGTAGGGTCAGTATATTTTGTGCTATTTTGCACTAGCTCAGTGCATATCTGTGAGTTGCCACTTAGATTCTTAACATAGCTAAAGAAGACTTTGTGGTTATCTTTTGAATCCTTGGCTATTTTTCTTTTGAAGTTAGCCTTGGATGATTTTATGAGGGACCTTAGTTTCTTACAGATACAGATCACAGATGCCTTTCCTTCATGGGATTTGCTTTTTTTTTAACTAGTTTCCTCCTTCTATTGTATAGCCTGTTTATGGCAGGGGTTCACCAGACTGGTTTCCTTCTCCTAGAGGAGTGAGTCTTGGTTTTGCTAGGGATGGCACAATCCATGCATCCCTGTAGGTGCTCATAGAGTGCATTTGTAAAGGTTTCTTCATCTTGGGCAGCATTATCCTTTAGCGTGCGGGCTGTGAAACTTACCACCTCTGTCTTAAGTAAGGTGAAGTTTGCTTTAGAAAAGTTTTTTTACTGTGGTTTCTTTAGTTTGGGGTGGTGGTGGTGGGGTGTGGACATCCAGAGCAATTAGTTTATGGTCTGATCTAACCAGTGATGGGTTGACCTCCAGTGTGGAACACCTGTCGCCCATGTTGGTGATGACAAGGTTCAATATGTTTTCACCTCTGGTAGGGGAGTTTACCAGCTGATCCAGGGTGTTTGAGTTGATGAATTCCAGGAAGCGCTGGGCCTGGGAGTTTGTACTCAAGTAGTTTTCCCAGTTAATGTTAGGGTAATTGAAATTGCCCAATATCAGGGTGTTTGGTAAGACCTTCATGTTTCCAGTGTCTCCAGAAAGGTGGAGTGGTGGTCCTGGGTCATGGAGGGTGATCTGTAGCAGGCCACAATTTGCATTGCAGATTTGCCCAATGTTAGTTGCACATGGATGATCTCAGAGGTGTCATGCTGTGCCACTAACCTGGAGGCATAGGTATCCTTGATGAATATGGATACACCCCATCCTTTTATGTTTTGGTCCGTGTTCTGTGGCCAAAACGTGTGGTATGAGTTTTAGCCCGGTAGTGCTGGTGTGCTCTCTTCAGCCTTGAACCAGGTTTCAGTTACTGCATGATGTCGATGTTCTCCATACTGAGGAATGCTTTGAGCATGTGCATTTTGAGATTTAAACTCCTGGCGTTGAGTAGCATAACTCTCAGTTTTTTGTTAAGTGTGCTGTCTATGATTTGAGCCTTGCCTAAAAAAGGCACTATGGGGGCAGCAAGAGCCTTGGCCAGTATTCGAAAGCCTAGGAGTGACAGGTGCAAGCTGTCTCTTGTGAAGCAATGCAGCTTGTCGAACATGTCGTCCCAGGCTGACAGACGCTGGATCCCCTTTGAATGACACCGGAAGCTTAGCCAATTGTTGAAATTGATCTTTTTTTTTCTTTATATTGAGGTATCATTCTTGGTGAGGGCAGGATGCTACTCAGGGTCAGGGTCATACCTGCCTGGGCTACATGATCAGAGGGCTCTTCCATGTCTCTTTTCATGTAGTCCAGGGAGGTACATCTCAGGTCATCCACACCAACATGAACAATGAACAAGAATTATTATCTAATGTTGTTGTTGTTGTTGTTGTGTCTTTCGACTTTTCCTGGTTAGGGGTCACTACAGCTGAACTCCGGTCCGCTAATGATTGGCAGTAGATTTTTACATGCCGAGTTGCCAGCCCTGATGCACAACCTTCAACGAAGGTACGCCCATTCACGCATGTTTCCACACAGAAGATGCTCTAGTGGAGAATCGAACCGGACAGTAATTATTATTATCATTTATTATATTTAATACAATTCTACCTATTGTCAGGCAGTTCTTCTGACAGTTTTAAAATTGTTTTCATTGCAAAAAGCAAAACAAGATCCTAACTCCTCATTGAGAATGGTTTCTTGTATGCTAATAATACTAACATTATTTCATCTAGAAAATAGTTTCTAAAGTATCTATTTCTTTTGTAGCTTTTCTAAATTTTTTTCTAAGTCAGTTTTTACCTCTTTATATGCCACTGATTTTATGTTGTCTATTTTCTCCTATAGAGTTTCAAGATTTCATTTCAGTGCCGAGAGTCTACTTGACTGCTTTCTGATTTCTTCCTGAACAGCTTAGACTAATTGGGAAAGCTTCTCACACATAAGGAGCATTTTCCCCTCAGGAGTAGCCATTTGAAATCGCTCAATCAATTTCGTAGCCATGATTCAGTAACTTTGTGAATAAATGCTAGTTGATTCACTTACTGAAGTAATACAATTATAAAATATAACCAGTCAGAGACCTCTGAGAAAGAACTGCGCTGCCATCTTGCCCCAGGATAAACCACACCCCCAGATACAATTTTGTGACCAATGACCTGTTTGGAATTATCTGTTTAGTGATGACTGTGATCAAGTCCACATATGTGGTTACAGAATTCTCTAATTCCTTGATTACCTAGCCACTCACATCAAACCATTTGGGTCCTGTGTGCCACAGGCATCAAAATGGGGGAAGCATGTTATAGGTTCATAGATTAGTACTAAGCTAACTGCCCTTGCAAGCAATTTTAAGCCTAGCCAATCATCCCTTGTGAGATTTTGTAAAGCAAACACCTTAACCATTAGGCCACTCTCCCAACATAAGGGAGGTAACTAGGGATTTCAGGGGGTTAGGATTATACTTCTCTTGTTGATGGTTACTGCCTGTAAGGGACATCGAGACCATACTGTGGAGGGGGATGAATTTATTATTTGCCATTCAGTTGTCAAGGTTTCATTTTAATACTGTCAGAGATAAACTCTATAATACATGAACGGGAATCCTGTTCCATAGCACATGGATATTTTGAGACATGTATCTGTCTCTCAAGCATGTTCTGCTTTTGTAACAGGCAAAGTGTTTCTAATGGATCTAGTATTTCTGGTGCTGTTTGTTTTGCACATATACAACAGATTCATCATGGCTAGGTCTAAGGAAACTCTATAAGCCAGGTAAAGATCCCCACAAAGCAGCCTGTAGAAGACTGAATACAGATACAGAGCTTTTAGAAAATCACTGGTGGACAGGGTATTCATGCCCTGAATTCTCCTGGTGAGGAACCTTTATGGCTGCATACCACTCAACCTCTCAGCACAAGAAATCTGGTCAATGCTTAAAATAATGGGGGGACAAAGGCCTAAAAATAGGGATGGATTTTAAACATTGCTCTTATAAACTTGGAAACTTGCTAGAATAACAAGATTTGTGTTAGCATGTATTTTATGAAAAATATGAAGTCAAAAACTCAAATGCATGTCATTACTTAGTAACTTCAATCCTTTGTGATTTGCCAGAAACCCACAAATTTTATGAGGAACAGACCAAAAATATGAAACAAAAATCTGGACATTCTGCAAAACTCGGGACAGTTGAGATGTGTGTTTGTGGGTGTTCCAACTGTTGCAAGTGTCTGGTTATATATTTGCTATTGAGTACAATGTCCTCAATGACAGGTCTGATAAGGGCAGAATAGAGTGGTATTATAAATTCCTTAGACCTAGATGTCATACTCTTACCTATAAGTTGGGTGACAAAGTGATTTTCTTAGTGTCACAGCTACATGTTAGTCAATGACCAGATTGCTTTCCACATAGGGTCCTAGATCCCTTACTAGTGAGTCGCCTCTTAAGGGTATTTTACTGATGGAGTAATTAAATTGGGTTGGCATTTTCTTAAATGGTATTAGAATTAATTTTTTTGGCATTGACTTTAAGGTCAGGAATTTCGCACCAGTCCTTTGTGTGTGCTAAATATCTCCCAATTTGCAGTCATCTGTGAATTTGGTGAGTTAGAGACCTTGAACGCTAGGCTTGACTTTTCATAAGTAGATGACAAACAGGAGTGGACCCAGCAAGAATCCCTAGGATACTCCACTGGTGACCGGTCTATTGATGGAGGTGATAATCATCAATCCTAAATTCTTGGAATCTGTCTGTGAGCTAGCTGGCAATCCAGCAAGTTATGCAGGGATTTGTGCCTAGCTCACAGAGGTTGTCAACAATACTTGAGTGAGGTATTGTATCAAATACCTTCATGCAGCATGCACTGTTTTACCCTAATTCTTTGCCATGGTGACCCTCTCATAGAAGTCTACCAGGATGAAAAAGCATGGCCTTGTCTTAGCAAACCCAAATTGGGATGGATCCAGTGTCTTTAGGTTGCCAATGTCCTTGTTTATCATTTCCATGATAAGTTGTTCTATGGTGTTGTATATTAAGCTTGTTAGACTGATGGATTTATAGTTCTCTAGGATGGTTGATGGTCTGTCCTTGTGCAGGGGAATGATTGCTGTGGTCCTCCATTCACTTGTAATGTAGCCTGTTTTAAGGCTGTAGTTGAAGAATACCTCAACTGAAACTGACACGTCATGTTTTAGATTTATCAGGAAGCAATTCAGGAAGTTGTTGGGAGCCTCAGATGCAATGATCTTGACTTTAGTTAGTGCTGCTAGCACCTGGTCCCTGCTAATTGTTGCAGGAAGTATGTTGGAGGGGATTCCCCTCATGGAGCCGGGAGAGAGTGGAGTGTTGAAGTTTGAGCAGAATTTATAAGCCGCTAGATTTACTATGTCACCTTGATCGGAGAAGGTGGTATTGTTCACCACTAGTTCAGCACACTGCTGTGTGTTATCCTTTCCCAACCTGAAAGAGCTGATGAAGGCTTTGTGATTGCCCTTAGCCTGCAATGCTATCCTGACCTTATAGTCGGCCTTGCTGGACTTAATTAGACCTCTTACTTTCATGTTTACTTGTTTAATTCCAAGGGAGTTGCTCTTCTTGATTTTGGCCATGAAATTATTATTATATACCCTGTTTAGGTGACTATTCCACCAGTGGGGTTTCTCATGTTGCTAACGTAGATCAAGACCCATCCAAGTTTGGCCCCAGTACTGCTGTTGGTCTAAATGTTTGGAAAGCACTGTAGCCTTGCACCACCCAAGTGTTTTTATTGCCTTAAACCAAGTCTTGGTTATGGCACATATGTCTACGCTGTCCTGAGTGAGGAGGTCTTGAAGGTTGTGGAGTTTTTTTATTAGGCTCCTAGCATTGAGCAGTAACAGCTTAAGGTTGCTTGGAGAGCTGGTAGTTTTGATTTTTTGGCATTGCCTAAAAAGGCTCTAAGAGGGTGGATAAAGCCTAGGGGGACAGGTGTAGCCCATCCTTGACAAAGCAACATTGTCTGTTGACCATGTTCTTCCATGTTGACAGATATTCAGTCCCCCTGAAACACCACCAGAAATGAGGTCAATTGTTAAACTCAACCATTTTATATCCATACTGTGGCATCTTCCTTGATGAAGGATGGCTGCTGCTCAATGCAAGCCCCATACCTGTCTGTGATACATATTCGGAGAGATCCATTATATCTCTAGTCATATAGTCCAGTGAGGTATATTTCAGCTCATATACACCCATAGAGACTATGATAAAAGCATATTGGTACCTGGGCTGCAATGAATTGTGTACGTGCATGATATTTTGAATCCCGATTCCAGATAGGCAACTAACAGTTACACTCTCCTTGTCTAATCTGATGAGTGAGGCATCTGTGTGTTGCAGGATGGCGTCCCCACAGAGTATTAGGTAAAGCGGTTTACTATCACAATGCCGACGTGCACTTGACGGCTATGAACTATTCGAACAACAGATGTTCGAATACTTCATATTTCAGCAGGTGATGTGAGCGAACATTACCATTGCGAATGGACTGTGCATTCGTAATTCTAAAGTTCGCTCATGTGAGGGGATCGCGGTACAGTGCGGTTAGGGAAATACATCCCTTTCCAAACTGTAGTGCGATCTCGGAGTTAGAATATTAAGTTGGGGGTGTGTGGGGGGTGCAGGGGACTTGCCCCCCTGCATAACTGTGTGTTTAGGCTGGTTAGGTCGGTAGTTACGGGATGGGTGGGAGTGCTGTGTATTGCCGAAAATGTCGTGAGCGACATTTTCGACAATACACAGCTGTTTTCGACTTTAGGAAAATTCGGATTTCTGATGTATAAATTTGAAAATGCAGACACGTTTTGTTTTGATTTTCGAATTTATGATAATAAACCAGGTAAAGCTTATGGGCTTTGCTGTGGGGGACCAATGGGTGTAGGCTTATTTGAGAAGTTTGCTTATTTTTAGTGCGTGTTTCAGTGATTGCTGAGGAAAAGTGTTGATGTTTGGCAGCTTTGGAGGTCTTCGTGAATTGGGAAGGTTTCTTTTAAGTGGCTCAGCAAAAGGCTATGTGTGAAAGATGTAGGGTGAGTATTCCTGACAGCCTCATTTGTATGCAAGATTTTATGCCTTCAAGGAAGTTGTGTATTAAAATCTCTCACATACTGTGTTATTTTCTTTAATGATTAACTGGTTGTCTGAGATCATGACACAATTGTAACGTTGCCTTAGGATGCCCAAATCTACCATGCTAGCCACAGAGACATTTGAAAATTGCATATCCATGTTGTCCAGTCCTGTAGTGGTGTGGGCTGTTTAAGATTAAGGATTGGATCTCCTAGGGTAGTTTCTGGGGCTTAGGGCAAGGTCTAATATAGTGCTAGGATATAGTAGTGCTATTTGGCATGGAAGTTAGCTGCTTTAAGCTTAATTTATTTTATTTATTTATTTTACATTTGTTAACGAAAGACACAAACAAACAAACTAGGATAGCCCACTGGACACAGGTCCATTTTCAGTGGAGGCCCGAGGAGAAAGGCTCCATGAATCAGAAAACAAAGTAGTATATAGCTTATAACAAATTTAGCACAGTGAAAATTTCAGACAAAAGTTATAGTTAAATACAAACAGTATATAGCGTATTACACAATTTTGCAAGGAAGATAGTCAAAAACAGATAGTCATAACTCAAATTAACTAATCTGGGGATAACAACACTATTAGTTCAAAAAGAGAGATCATACATCACTACTAGAGGTTCAAGTGTAGGAGAACAAGGAACAAGGACTTACCTGCAGAATTCTCCCCCTTCACAGATTGTCATACTTGATAGTCCACTCTCTTGTCTCTACTATCCAGTTGTTTTACCTCCCTACAGCTCTCTAAACTTCTAGTATTTTTCTCTCTTACTACAGTGCTTAATGTACTCTAGCTTCTCCACATCTTTGATTATCTTGTAGCTGTGTTTACTATCTCCTACTTACTCTAACACCTATAACTCTGTGCTCTAACCCTTAAGCTAATCCTTCCTACCTGATATCAGACCTTACGCTGATTATCTCGCCGCTTCTGCCCCACACCTGTTTTATGGTTTACTCCTCCCCTCTGCCTCAATGTCCTCTCTCAACTTATAAATATACACCATAATAGGCATCTTTCTTCTCCTGCCCTGTACCTGGCTGCTGTGCACCCTGCTCGGGTGCTTGACCTACAGTAAGTGAGATAATTGTTTTTAAGTGGTATGTGAAAGTCTGCTTATCTTTAAAAAGAATACCTGCTTTCTATCTTTTAACTGATTGCTGTTAATGATTTACTGAGGCCAACGCTATCGCTGCTAACGCCACACCTATAAAGCGTTATAGGAATGTATCTGAAAGCTCTGTGAATGTTTATTTAGTTATGATTATCTACTTTCATACTTTTGTAACTGTTTGCTGTGTTAAATATTTGATTAATACCTACATAGCGTTGTACATGCGGGAATGTAACTAGAGGTTCTACTGCTGCAGACGCAACTTTACTGTGTTTATTGCCCTGGTACTTTTTAAACGCTCTTCAGACACCAATAGGGAGTTTAGTTGAATAGTGTTCTGTTAATCAATGAAACATAGCTTGATATTCATGCTCGCTAGACATAGTTAGCACAAGTACACAAATAGGGTGTTTATTTTAATAGCGTCTGTTAACCTATGAAATATAGCCTGGATATTCATGCTCACTTAAATACAGTTAGGCACGTGAAACTGCTATCTACTGCCTTGTACTGTTAATACATTATACAAAGTCTATTCTGCCACTTATTTTTACTCTAATTCTACCTGTAATGTCAGTTTTACTGAGCCTGGATTAGCCTTCTTAATGCTCTACAGATACACACAGGAAGTTTTGTGTCTACTCCTAATAACCACTTTAAAATAGCTTGGATATCCCATTCCGCTTAAACATAGTAAGCGTGGGGATGCTGTGTGCCTCTACTGCCTTGTACTGTTAATTCATTATTTTGAGTTACTTTTGCTACTATTTAGCCCTAATTCTCCTGTAAAGTCATTGCACAGCCTACATAATGCTCTACAAACACACAGGGACTCTTGTACAGAATCCTAATAATCACTTTAATATAGCTTGAATGTTCCATACTTGCTTAAACATAGCTAGCGTTGTGCACGTGGGGCTGCTGTAAGTGCCTCCACTCCCTTGAACTGTTAATTCATTCTTATTGGGCAGAGTTAATTTTGCTAATATTTAATTCATTTTATTGGGGCAGAGTTGATCAGAAGCCTGATCCTGAAAAGGTTTTGTTGATGTACTATTGATTTAAAAGCCAATGTCAGTGTATTAATTTTTAAAGAAAAAAGCATATGCAGCTCTTTCTTTCCTAGCTATCTGTCATGCTTTTGTAGAGTTTTTAGAGTCATAGTTGTACCTGATTTATATTGTAATCTTAGGCGTTTATATACAAATAGAGTATTTTGATGTTTTATTGAGATAATTACATGTAACTGTGTCTGTGATAACTCTTTACTTGCTCTCTAATTCTAGTATTGTCTGCCTCACTACCTTTTTCTCTCTTCCTACATTTATCAGCCTGTGATCCAGTACATCCCTGTACTAAAACACCAGAATCCACCCTGCTGGGCCTCTGAAAAATAGCCCAAACTAGGAATTTACCTACCAGTTCCCTGAGAGACCATCCTTTGTTAAAAGACAGTGAAAGTATGTGCTGAAACAGCTACTAGAACATTGTACTAATATTAATGTTTAAAACTCTCCTAGGTTAGGCAAGCTTCCCACTCAGGTTAGCCAGCAGCCAACAACCCCCATTTATCATTTATCTTTTAACTAACCCTTATATCCAGCTTGCTCACTCTCTTCTATTAACTAGCCTATCTCCCTCTCCTGTAGCCTGCTACCCTGTAGGTGAACAATTTGCTGCAATAAAGTACTGGCCACTAGGTGGCGCCTACCATAAGCTAACTGTATATCTAGACCCACAACTATTCTATACCATACCTCTCTGACCCTGATTTTCAGCTTCTACTTTTCACGGACTTACTCTTTCACCTTCTCACCCTTGTTGGCTTCCCTCCCTACCCCCAATTCCCACCCACCCCAGGGATCCTACATTTATACTTCCCTAGACACACTAATTACTCACCAACCTATAACATTTTCTCCATCATATCCACCATCTTATACCTCACTTCCTACACCACACCCTCTCTTAATACCTTACCTCCTATTTCCCTACTACCCTATTAACTCTAACCTCCTACTCTATATAACTATGCCCTCTACCCTAAAATTTCTCTCACCTCTCCTTCTCCTAAACATTCTACTTTTCTACTACACCCTTACCTCCTATGAAAATCTCATACTACTTCAAACTCCATCTTCAAACAAAGATACTACTACTACACTTCCCCTACCCAAACTAGCACACATTAACATACTAACAACCTGTCCCTATCTCCCTTATCTCTTCCGTAAAGGCTACCGCTACCTACTTACTACCTCTAAGAGACTCATTCCAATATCACTCAAATTTACAAAACCCCTACAACCACCACAAACTCCTTTACTTATATATGGAGATATCCACCCCAACCCTGGCCCCAACACCCCCAAAACCCAAGCCCTCTAATACAAACTACCACCTACGCTAACCCACACTCTTCCTCAGACTCCCTCTCAATTGCTCATCTTAATATCCGTAGCATTAACAACAAAATCACTCAACTCCATGCCTTAATTGATTTCTATGCCTTTGATATCCTATGCCTCACAGAAACCTGGCTTAAACCTACTACAAAAGACAATGAATTCACCCCCCCAGGATATAGTACCTTAAGACTAGACCGCACTAACAAAAAAGGTGGAGGGGTGGCCCTCCTGTTTAAATCCCAACTTCAGCTAACTTTAATTAACTCCTTCCCCACACCAGGAAATGCTGAAATGCTATGCACCAAACTCCAAATCAACACAACCAAATCTATAAACATAATATGTTCCTACATCCCCCCAGGCAAGAACATCCACACCCTAGAAAATATCCTTTGCTGGATCTCTAGCACCTTCCCCAGGAAACCATTATCCTAGGTGACTTTAATGTCGACTGGAACTCCTGCATATCCCCAAACCCACCATACACCTTAACCTCTTTAACTTTCACCAAACCATTAACTCTCCTACTAGAATAAACAAATCCACCCACAAACAAACAATCCTAGACTGCATACTTACCAACAACAATCCCCTCTCCTATAATACAGGCATACTCCCGGACAATATTAGTGACCACCTCCTTACCTTTATCACTAAAAAAAAAATGCAACATCCCTAAACAACCTACTTATCGGACCAAATATAATAGAACAGCATTCAATCTGTCATCCTTTCAAACTGAACTCAAACAATATAACTGGTCTACACTAAAATACCTCCCAATAGATGATGCAGTTATGCATTTCAACAATACCTTCTTACAAATTCTAAACCAACATGCACCATCCCGACTAGTTAAAATCAGATCCAAAGCAGCTCCTTGGCTCTCTGCTGCTACTAAACAAACTATGAGAATGAGAAACAAATCATGGTCAATATGGAGATCCACTAAAACCCCACTGACCATCAGACCTTCAAACATCTAAGAAACAAAACAAAGAAACTTGTCATCCTAGATAAAAAACTATAACTTCCAATACCAACAAACCCACAACCAAAACCCAAAAATTCTGGTCAGGAATTAATAAACTTCTCCATCCAGGCAATACCAAAACACCTACCCCAGCTAGCTTAGCACAAGAACAACCTAACATCATAGCCAACACCTTTAACAATTTCTTCTCTCAAACTGTTAACTCACTTGCAAGCTCTATGACTCCACCCTCCAAACTACTCCCATCCCCAGCAATACCTATACGCTAAAACTGGAAACCGTCTCAACTACCTATATACAGAAACTACTGTCTAAACTAAAACCCTGTACACCTTCAGCTGACAAACTTCCTGCTGAATTCCTTCAATTAGCTGCAAAAGAAATAGCATACCCAGTATCCATCTTAATAAACAGAACCATAACAGAATCCAAAATTCCATCCTGCTGGAAAATCTCCCACATCATTCCACTCCACAAAGGTGGAAACTCTAATGAACTATCCAATTTTAGACCTATCGCCTCCTATCGCCTCTATCGAAAATAATGGAACGCTGTATTCACCACCAACTCCTAAACTATCTCTTAAATAACAACTTGCTTGTAGACTCTCAACATGGCTTCAGACCCTACCACAGCACTACTACTGCCCTTCTTTCCTTCTCTGATACCATAAATACAAATCGTAATAATAACCTATTCTCTTCGACTGTTTCTAGACCTCTCAAAGGCATTTGACATGGTTAACCACCAACTTCTCCTTGATACCTTAAAATCTCTTTCGCTGGACTCTCTAGCCTTACAGTGGTTCAATTCCTATTTAACTAATAGGAAACAAGCTGTACTGTGGGACAGCCATCTATCCACTCTACTCCCTGTCACTCTTGGTGTCCCACAAGGATCCATCCTAGGCCCCTACTTTTCTCCACTTTCATCAACAATCTGCCCAACTCCCTACCTACATCCACATGCATCCAATATGCAGATGATTCTACTCTCATCTGCTCAGCCCCTACCCAGAAGAACTCCACTCCACCACCCAAGCAGTCTTCACTGCAGCAGAAAATTTTTTTCAACATATCTGCCTCCTCCTGAATCCCAAAAAAACCAAACTAATACTTTTTACCCCTACCTCTAAATCCACCCCTATCTCTTTCTCTATAACATCCTGTAATGGCACTATCATCCAACCTGACAACTGCACCAAACTCCTAGGCGTCACCATAGATAACCAGCTTAACTTCGACCATCATATTGATTTAACTATCAAAACTGTTAACAAAAGATTGGTGCCCTTTACAGACTAAAGCCCTATCTCACTGCCTCTTCCCGAGTAGCCCTAGCCCAAACTCACCTTATCTCTACACTAACCTACTCCCCTCCTTTGTCAACTTATCTAAGAGTAATCTTCAGAAACTGAATACTGCCTACCACAGTATAGCCAGATTTGCCACTGGCTCACCCTTCCAAACTCACCACTGTCTAAACTTAAAGAAACTCAACTGGCTTGAACTCCCAAACCTTATACTTCTACAACAACTAGTCATCACCTTCAAAATTCTCCATTACCCTTCTAACATCCCTATACTAAATAATGTCATTACACCTTATAAGAACCTCAAGACACTCAGATCAGCCAACAAACTATTAGTGACTACCTTGAAATCTCATAATAAATCAGGTGATTCCCTATTTGCAAACACTATCGGTTCATACTGGAATAAACTTCCCACTGAACTGACCTCCCTAACATCATGCCACCTTTTCAAAAAACAGATAAAAAACCACCTACAAATCCACTGGCTCTGCCCCTGCTCTAACCCTGACTGAGCATACTACTGTTTATTACTCTGAACAGTCTGCATATTTCTTTCTTTACTCTCCCATTCTTACCTAAACTAACATTCTTAACCCCCTTTCTGGTCCCTCACCCTTTTCCCTTGTCTCACTGCCTATATACCTCACTCTCCTGTTTAACTTTACTTTCTTAACAGTTAACTTGATTAAATACCATTACCCTATCTAAACATACTCTACCCACACTTTTCTTTTTCCACTTATCCCTTTCTCCCTTAAGTTTTACTACCAACTTTTCTCCTTACCTTCTAACCTGCTTTCTTTAGCTTGCCTAACTACTAGCTTTCTTTTCACTCTGTGTAATACCATCACTCTCCTCTACCTCTGATCAATGATTAATTTTACATACCTACACTTCAGATATCCTTTACTCAACTGTATTTTCTTGTGCCTGAATTTATCTCCTCAACCACATAACGTGAACTTTGATCTTAATCTTACTGTAACCTACTTAAGTTAGTTAAGACAATCTGTATTCTGTTGGGACATTTTGATTTGTTTGTGTTTTGTTCTCTGTTAAAAAGTTTGATCTACTTAGTTAAGTAGTCTTCATGTATTGTCGTAGTCTATTAGTGGAGCTTTTCTCCTCGGGCCTCTGCTGAAAATGGACATGTATCCAGCCAGACTAGCCCGGTTAACAAATGTAAAATAAAATAAATAAATAAATAAATAAACAGTAGTATAACTGCTGGAGTGAGCAGCTTCATAAAAGTGTTAAATTGTAAACCAGAAAAAAGATCTCAGTGTTTACAATATTATATATATATATATATATATATATATATATATATACATAATCCTAGGACATTGACCTATTAATACACCGTGAGATAAAAGAATTTTCTGGAAAGATTAGGAGTGGTGGGAATAATGCCATGCTGTTTGACAGGTTTTGGATCTAATCCTAACTTCATAGGGAAATTTTACTGACTAGGAGTTGCTGTTATACAGGGCACTGCTAACTACCTGCTTGGGTAGTAGCTCCTAGCAAAGTTGCCTGATCTTTAACAAAGAAAAACAGCTTGAAAACTGACTCCTGTGCATCTAGCCAAAGAACAACCACAGTCTGAGCTCCCTGGAGTGCTTCCTAACTTAGAGAGACCAGGTAAACACCTTCTGCCACATGATGGATGATATCATCTGTTTAGTAATAAATTCTTTTGCACTTGTTTTGGTAAAAGATATATTATAATTACTAATGAATACAACTGCCAAATCATATATGCATTTCCAAGCTACTTCATACTGGGTTTATCTAGTACAGCATTATTTTCAGGTTGACAGCTCTATGGAAGACACTGATAAAGCCCCAAACGCCACTCAGATGACCTAAGATTGAATAGTGATCCAGAATTTGGCCATGGGTATTCTGATAGAATGGACAATGAGAGCTCACACTTGATGAGTGGAGAGATTTTAGCCAATTCTGCAGCAAGTTGGGAGTTTGGCAGGGTGGCCTAATGGTTAAGGTGTTTGCCTCCCAAACACAAGGTACAGGGTTTGAATCTCACAGGGGATAATTGGCTATGCTTAAAATGGCTTGCAAGGGAAGTTAGCCTAGCACTAACCTATAAAGATTGACATAAGTGGGAGGGTGGGCATCTTAATTGGTGCTGCCCAAGGGACAGAACAGGTGCTTATTATACAAGTGCTTTCATCTTCTATCAGGGCCTGTCCATGTGCAGAAGTACATATGTTAAAGATGCCTGAACTGTGAGGCATTAGGGAGCGCCCCATTTTCAGCCACAACCTGGTTGTAAAATAAACAGTAATAAAGAAAATACAGTAGCAACACATATGCACATCTCATGCACAGAGTAGTAACATGGAGCAGTATTTTGCAGAAAATATATAAATAATGATATACCTTGGTAGAAGAGACTAAGGACATACCAGTGCTACAGTTCACTCATACTTGGAGTCAAAGTTAATTATTTATTCTTGATTAAACTTTAGGTATTGAGAAGGATTCCTACAATACTAAGTGGTTATGCAAATATGTGTGATTGAGCATGTGTGACAGGTAGACAGTAGAAATGATGTGACTTTTCAACAAGCTGTGGAAAAGTAAAAACTCAGTAGAATTACTACTGCCTTTGGTCTGTTTCACACACACACACACACACACACACACACACACACACACACACACACACACACACACACACACAATCTATTCAAAATTCACACTGCAGCAGCCACACACACACCACCTATTCAGACTGAAGCAATTACAAAAAAGAGAACTCACTCACTCATGCACCCACTAATTCACAGTGCAGCAGTCTGTTCATGCATCTAATATTGAACTACCTGGTTCTTCCCATTCCGACCATAGCACTTGTAAGGTTTGTGGCAAGCAAATAAATAAATAAGATAGAAGTCTCCTGTTCATGACAAAATATGCACTTGTAAGAGAAATCTGCAGTTCATTTCAGTACTGAGTATTTAAACTTGTTGTGTCTTTTGGCGGTGAGAGGTCGCCACAGCGGAACTCCGGTCCGCTAATGATTGGCAGTAGATTTTTACGTGCTGGCTTGCCGGACCTAATGCACAACCTTCAACGAAGGAACGCCCATTCATGCATGTCGTCACACAGAATACGCTTTGAGACTCAAATGGGCAGCGTCTAACTGTAAAGCGACAACGCAACCGCAGCACCACCACCGTCGTGTTTAAGTTGTTTGAGATAGTTCCTGGAATTCTCTCATTTACTCTGTGAGTCCACTCTAGTCTCATTGTCTAAAATCATTAGCCAATGAGACTGGAACTGGCAAGAAAAGCAGGAAATATGAGCCAGAGAAGAAAACAGCTGGGCAGTAGTTTTTTGTGTATGCAGGGGAGACATGCAGGTGTGTGTGTGTGTCAAATTAATGTTAACCTTCTTTACTTTAAATGAATGCTATTTGGCTGGGCATCCCCTGTCGGCACTGGGCTCTTAGGCAGCTGCCTAGGTTGTCATGTGCCTAGTCCAGCCCTAATGCTGTTAACATTACTACTGTGAGTTTTCCCAAAGTTACAGGGAAGTACTGTTGGTGAAAAACTACAAAAAAATGCAAACGAAGTTGAAGGAGGTCTATGAGATGAATCAGTCATTTACGGTGAACATTTCAGGTTTGTTCCTTAAGGTAGACATGTAGTGTTTTCTTTTTCTTCTGTTTTTTTTTAGTTTTTTATTTCCTTTTGTATGTATAGATTTGTTTATCTATCTATCTATCTATTCTTCTGCTGTTGTCAACTTCATTTTTATTTCTTTTGCTGGTTTATGATTCCTTGAAGTGATCATTGGTGTTTCACTGTTATCTCGTGCATCTCTATGGTTATTGGTAAGTTGCACATGTGTGAGTTGTACCATTGCTAAACAAAGTTCACTAATTTAGTTAAATTAAGGCATTAGTTATGGTGAAAGAAATATTGCAAGCAAAACAAATCCTGTATAACCAGAGAAATGTACTTTATTTTTTAACTACATTTATCTGGAAGCTTAGCATTAAAAAGTTAAGGACCTGTTTCATTCTTTAGTCCTGGGTTTGAATTTCTTGATTTCAGCTTACAAACTGTGTGTGACATTGTGTAAGGCAGATGGTGCTTCTGGGCTGACTCTGAAAAGCAGCACTTTTCTATATTGGGCTTTCCTGGCTGGATCAAAAAGTGGACTGGTGCAATCAGTACTCTGCAGTGGTAAATAGATTAAAAAGATAAACAACATGTTAATAAATAAATACAACAATATTTTAGAAAACCTTCTTTTACTGTGATGATGGGAATTGGTGAATGGAAAATATATTTTCATAACACCTTCTTACTTTTCCTGGTTCATGATAAGAACACCTTTGACATTTCATCTTATTTCTTGAATCACTTATTACTCACTCCATATTAACTTTTGCAATAGTATAAACCTATAAGGAATTCTCTTTGCCTGCAAATTCTTGAATAGCAGCCATGCAACAGGGTATATTAGCATGTTGAATCTACCGACATTGATTTTTCTGTCCGACTGTAAATGGTACCAAAATAAGAGGATCGTCTGTTGCTACAACTGCTAGTAGATGCTAATTGCATTTCTTAAAAAAAGTAATAATCTTTGTGCCTCACGTTTCTTGGCTCTTTCTCATTTTACTGAAATACTTCTAAATAGTTTGTGTCATTCATAGACTAGTTGATAAATCATTTAATTATAGATTCAGTAGCAATGATAAAGATGTTTATATCCATCTGCTGCTTATAAATGTCGACTAACCACACAATGAACCATTAAAATCAAAATTTAACAGATTACAGGACATGGTTGCCAACACAATGGAAGCAGAGATAAAGCATTTAAAATAAAATACACATACACATGCCTTCCTGTCATGCTCCTATCCATTTCAAGCATTTCTGTACATTAGAGAAGGCGATACTCTGAGGTGTCACAACCCACATCGTTCAGCTCTGCCTGAGTTTGTGGCACGTCCCTGATTTGGTTTCAGGTGTTTGTCCAGTTCTTCACCCTTTTTTTATCTTCAAAATAAAAAAAAAACAACAACTTTGAAGCAAAATCTGTATATGAAGCTTGATACAGTAGCGTCTGCACTGTGCTTAAATGACAAGTCAGTGGAACTTCTAGGAAGAGGCTGTACTTTTTTTCTCTCTCTCTTTCTTGATAAACTCCTCTCAGCTTTTCTCTTAACAGCAGTGGCAAAGTCTAAAAATTTACCACCAGTGTACTGCTTTGGTGGTATATTTTTCAGGTTTCAAGATTTGCTAAGCTTTTTTTTTCTTTTTTTAATTTGGTGCCATGCGTTTACTGCATGTAAGTCAATGCAGCAAAATGGAAAAGCACGCTCACCTGTTCCAAAGCCTAAATCCGCCATTGATCATTACTTGAAAGGATTCCATTATATATCTTTTTAGCATAGACGTAATGTATTCTATTAACGTATTTATAAAATAAATATAAATGTTAACAAGCTGCTTTCTGTATGAAATGTACAGTGATTGATTTCTTACACTTTCATTTTATTTATTTTATTTATTTATTTCACATTTGTTAACTGGGTTAGTCTAACTGAGTTTGCAAACAAACCCATTTTCAGTGAAGACCCAAGGGGAAAATCCCCAGCAAACATAAGGAAATATAAAGTGACAATATACAAATATTAAATAACAATCACAATACAAAATAATTGTAAAAAAGAAAAGGTTATTAACTATTTGCATTGCATTGATAGTATGCAACCCATTTTTAGTGGAGACCCAAGAGAGTTCCAGCAAACATAAGCAAAGATAAACATACAGGACAAAAACTATTAAAAATAATAATGCAAATGAAAAATATACTGGACCAACAAAAACGTTATCACACAAATTATTTTCCAGACCAGAAGTGTATCCCCACAAACCAGACTGATCCAGTATCTAATAATCTCAGATATACTCAAGAACTACCCACCCTGCTAACAAACATCACTGACAAAAAAAACCCATAAAGAAAAATTTCACAAAAAACCACTTGCAAAACCTCAAAAAAAGCCCCTTGAAAGCCAAAAAAAACCAGAAAATCCTCTAAAATATGAACCTGAATCCCTTCCAGCCCCCATGCCTTGGGAAAAACTTGGAAATAAACAATCCCGCATTCTATAAGAATCCCCAGAATGGTGGACCCCAGCCATAAACAGGAAACCAAATAGAAGGAGGAAGCTACCACATGATAGAGCAAAATCCAAAACATAAACAAACATCAAATCAAAAGGGAGGCAGCTACTGGGCGAGAGCAAAAAAACAAAATAATCAGAGATAAGATCAAGGAGCACTCATGGCATGCTCTATAAAATAATCTAAAGGTTTCTTTAGGAGTTAGGAAAGGACATGATGGGAATTTCAGATATGCTTAGAGCCCTTAATGATGATCCAAAACATACACACAACCCAACACAACATCCCAAAACACAGACTGACAGGTTCAAACTAAACTTCTCCCCCCCCCCTCAGCCAAGGTTCAGCGCCCAACATCTCCAACATCCTGTCCCTGACATCCTCAGATATCTGCCGCCCAGCAGCCTCAAAAACAAGAAAAAAACTCAGGTAGAATGAATGGCAAAGCAAAAAATGCAGCATCAATGGTCATAGCATGAAGAAACCAAACCCAAAAACCAAACCACTGTTCAGCTAAGCCAAACATAAAACTACTGTTCAAAAAAGTTGGCGCAACAAGGGCACTGGCCCAGTGGCGTGGTGCCTCACCTCAAGCCTCTACTGGAGCTGGTAAGCCCAACTATGGACTGAAGCTATCGCCCCAAAGGATGGAAATGATCATCATGGGAAAAGATATGGAAAGATTACAGAAGCCCTTGGACTGAAAGGCTTTGTTAAGGCGGCATCCTTCATCTTAGAAACCTTTTAATTGCTTTCAGCAGATCCTGCCTCTTAAACCCTCGTCAATTTCTTTGAAACAAGCACCAAGCTACCTGCGAGGGAAGGTGGTCCACACTATCCCCGCATACCCATTATAGATAAGCTCAACCTAAATATAAACCCCTATGTCACTAGATGTCACCAGCAAACTAAGAGGGGAAGCTCAACTGGACAGACTCAAGCACCCTAATTGTTGGAGCCCAAACCAGTTACAACAAACCAGTTACAAGGCAGAGAAAGGGGTCCTACATTATCCTTCTCTTATAGCTCTCTTAGGGCGGGGGATATATCAGGAGGGACTGTGGCTGACCAGGACTGTGGCTGACCTGACCAAGTTCTGCACAAATCACAAACCAACAAACACAAGCATCAACACAAGCATCCTACAAAGGGCCTCATAGAAACAGACAACTGGTGCCAGATAACAAAAGTGCCGCCAAGTGCATAAAAAGTGCTAAAGTGCCCCAATAGTGTTACAAAACATAAACATAGGTCCCTTGGTTGTTAATAAGAATTAGGGGAATTAAGACCCGTTGATAAAGTAGGGACCCATTTGAAAGTTGATCTCCAAAGTGAAAAGAAAAACATTGGCTATGGCCAATTAGTGAGGCCCTAATCATGAAGGGATTCACATCTAGATCAGGATCTTCTACTCAGGACTCATCAGGCCTCAGGAGGCCCATCCCTCATCAGGCCCACAATTCCCACAATGCCCCTTTGTACCTTACCTGCAGCAACTGGAAAACCCCCAAAATCAAAAGTACCTCACCAAAAAGGATCAAATCCAAACAGATGCCATAATATGCCCAGTTAAAGAAACTCCAGCTCCACCCCCTGGCTCATGAAATCTGTATCTGTGCCATGCGAGCAAAGCAAGCGTCCAACCGGAATTAATGGACATAATGCACCTCAAAAAAAATCCAATTACCAACTCTACCGCCAAGCTCTCAGCAACGAGACTTGAACCTCATAGGACAATAAATAGAGCATGCTGGAGATAACACTTCACTCCCCTTCACTCTGGAATAAAAAAGGTCCATCCAGGTCAGGTTAAGAGAGTCCCTCATCTCTTCAAGAGGGAAGGATGATGGGGATGGGAGATCGATGGTATTACTTGGTTGGTATCACTTCTGTGTCACTGTTAGACAGAGCACAGTATACCAAAAACCTCGAAAAGGGCATAGCAAAATTCATTTAAATGAAGAAAAAAAAAGCCACCACCACAGGCTTATAAATGCCCTAGGGCAGATAGCCTAGTATGAACCTATGAACCTATAAATACAAAATTAATTATAAATGGAAAAACAAAAGAAAAAAAAATATGAACATTAAGGGTTGCAGTGATAGCAGTGGTCTAAAATATACTACATATGAGAGTAAAAACAAAAAGATAATCGTTTAAAAAAGGACAATGTATAGACATTGATAGGAAGTGGTGGGAAACAGATAAATAGTGTCTCCTTTGTGCTTTGTGTAAAGTAATTGCCTACTCTGTGAATGAACAAGTAACTTAACAAGGTAGTGCTGCAACTGGGTTACTCTTGAAAGAGACTATGACTATGTCCAGTGGACACACCCAGTTAAAGGAATAAAATAAAAAATAAATGAATTAATTTTGTTTCTTAGTAGAAATAACCCTATTGAGTAATTGAGTTCTAACATAGTTATTGAGTAAACCTTGTTTTTTACTGGCTGCATTTGGAAGACTTACGACAAAAATGAATCAATTAAATCTTATGAATGGTTTGCTCTTACAAAGTTTAGTTAGTGTAGTACAACTGGAGGGATTATAGACTTTAAGGGCTAGATGTCAATATTAAGTATGTTGATTGCAAATACTCCCCATCTGTTTTTGCAAGTCAGTTATTGTTCATTGCAAAAGTATTTAAGTCATTTTGCTAATTCACTTTAGTTCTGCATGGGTCTGCCCAAATTATGTATGATATGATCCCAGTTATTCTCATTACGGGTAATATATAATTATCGAGAATGGAATGGGTAAGGTCAATCTCTAACCAAATGGAATATATTAATTCAAGTACAAAAAGGGAAAATGGGTAGGCTTAAAATGGCCTCCAAGGACAGCTAGCCTAGTACTTACCTATGAACCTCTGGGTTGTTCTTACTTTATGAAAATTTATCGTGCTTTGAATATAAGAAATACTTGGATAATGTTTCAAAGAACCTGAACAAATCCACACTGGAAAATTTTCTTTTGTCTGATGTTTAGCATCTGATATATTCTGTCAGTCCTGTCACTTCATTCCATTTCTTTTTTTTTTTTTTTAACTACACCAGGACTTCATTTTAGCATTTAAGAAAGTCCAGAATTTTAAGTTTAAGAAATACTGAGGCTTGTCTCCCCAATTCGTGACATGCTTAGCAATGGATATGACAGTGTAACACTAATGTCACGATGGCCAGATTGGACACAGAGAATACCCAGTGTTATTCTATTTGTAGAAGGGCAAGTAATAGACACAATCTGTTTGTCCAAGTTTAATTGAATGGGTAGGAAAATTGATGAAGAACAGACCCATAGAGTACTGAGAAAATCACATACCTGTTAAAATGCATCTCTTGGGTCTAGAACTTTAGAAACCTGGCTAAATCTAATAGCGTACACAGCCTGTATGTACTGCAATCCTGCAGTGATCTTATACACTTAAAAATCACCCCTTTTGTAATATGTCATTGCTTGAAAATTAGCATTTTTATTATATATAACTTTTACAAGTTCAGCTTGACTGATAATGTTGCCAGTCTGCAATTGTCTCAGTTTGTCATATATGTTGATGATCATAACATTCCACTCTACCAAAATGGATAGTACTGTCCTTGCTTATGTGAATAGAAAGATGCAAACTTCAGTAAGTACCCTTTTCTAACTAAATCATACAACTGGTACTCTCTGAGCCTGCTGTTGTAGAGCATACTGTGAGTAATTTTTATGACTCCTTTGCCATTTGTTATTGTTATTAAATGACATTTGTGCATTGCCTCCTTACTGCAGTACTTGTGTACTGTATCAAAATCTATTTATGTATTACCCTTGGATCTTATTGTACTTAATATCTCTTCAGGCCTGATATTTTTAGTAAAGTGAAAGTGTGTGTTGCACGAAACTATAGATGTGCACTGCTCTCACATCAGACTGTATTATATAATTTGTATTATATAATTTCTTCTCTGTAGAGTGAGCTACTTGCTGCAAGCATGTTCATACATCATATCCTCAACTATTACATCTACTGCATATCACATTTTAACTACATAATGGGTCTTCTCTGTTTACTGAATAAATTGGTTCAAAATATATTATCCCTGACATTGGTAATATAACTCACCTGGCAAACATGGAAGCCCCATCTACTTCTATTCTTTTTGTTACAACCCTCATTATACTTGGTAAGCTTACAGGAAACCAAGCACTGCTGGGTCAATATCACATGATTTGCGAGAGAGGTAATGTCTGGATGGTGCAGTGGTGCAGCGGTTTGCATTCTCATTTCACTGCAAGGCGTTCACTAGTTTGATTCTCAGCTGGGGTGCCATCTGTGTGGAGTCTGCATGTCCTCCCTGCATTTGTGTGGGTTTCCTCTGGGTGCTCCAGTTTTCCCGGGCCTCCGCTGAAAATTAGCTCTGTTTCAAGTTGGACTTTCCTGGTAAATAAATGTTAAATAAATAAATAAATATGTAAATAAAAAAATAAATATAATCTGGAAACTACCAACTCACTTACACAGATGGTCAGTAAGCAAGATATAAACTCACAATACCTCCACTAGATCACACTAAACCTACAGATGCTGAAATTGAAAAGACGTACTCTACAAACCCTCAAAAACCAGGACCTAATAGCCTTGGCTGAAATCCTCTAACACAACTGTACCAGAATCTCGTAACTCTGTGAGTCGCCAGCCTACAGACTGCAAATGTTCCACTGCCAGTAAGTCTGCACATCTATGAAGAAATGTCCTACTAACTGGTGATTCCATTGTCATGCATGTGGGGTTTATGATTTATGGGTTGGACACATATAGGGTAATGACTGCCTTTCTGGTGCAAGGATCTGTACTTCCCAAAGAATATACAGTCCCTCATATACAGCAAAAAATGAATGAAAATTTTCAGTCATGGCTACCTAACAAAATGGTAATAAAAGAAATTCATATAGAACAAAGGATCACCTACCATTAAGTATGGCATCGTTAGATTATTAAAAATAATTTGACAGCTTTCCATGTTCATAGATTCTGGAATGTTTACAGATATAGAAGATACATCTTACAATGATCAATTGTATTACTGTGACAAACCACTTTGCAGCTAAGCAAAGGTAAAATTATAATCCTAGAGTTACAAATTCAAAGGAGATATTCCAATATGATTCTTCCCCAGCACTGCTGTTTGGTCTTGCCCTTAACCCATTAATCTGTTTACTTAATAGATTAGGCTATGGTTGCAGGTTAACTCCCATAAATCAGCTTTACTTTTTGTAGATAATTTAAACCTGTATAGTTCTCCAGACAAGGATACAAAAGCACATTTACAAATGGTAAAACATTTCTCAGGTTATATAACAATTTGGTCTTCATAAATGGCAAAATCAACATTTATAAAAGGAAAACTGTAGCACAAAAAAATATCAGCCTGGGACAGGAATATGATATAAAGGAATTTGTGCAAGATGGAGTATATTCATATTTGGGAATAGTTGAAGGGTCAGCAATAAAACTTGAGTAAATGAGAACAACATTTACTAAGGAATACTTTACAACACTAAAACTAATATTGAAAACTGCCTTGATATCTAGGAATAAAACCCAAGCTATAAATTATTTTGATCTTCCTAGTCACACCTGTTGTTGTGATTGACTAGTCTGAAACAGCACTGAATCAGTTGGACACAAGAAACAAGCTAAATGCTTCATGCTTATCAAATTACACACACACATATACATATATATGTATATATATATATATATATATATATATATATATATGTTTGCACTTAGCAGGTCGAGGTGGGTTTGGTCGACTCTACTGTAATTGATTTCAGGAGGTCGAGTGGTGACAATGTTGAACCCAACATTGTCGAAATACAAATGTTGCCCCCATATCGAACCATGTTAAAGCCCATTCCAAGGTTTACGTTGATTTATATTTTGACAATGACAAAATTCGACATTGTCAGTTTCGCTGCATGGCGTTGACTATACCATCATTGGACAGTATCTGGTTTGACCTACTGTAGATAAACTATATATATATATATATATATATATATATATATATATATATATATATATATATATGCACATACCAAGATTGTATATATCCCTCATGCTAAAGGAGGTATCAGATACCTCTATAGTGGACGTCCTAAAGAATGAAGAGATGAAGTCAAACCTGACATCTTTACTCAATCTAACAGAAGCATTTCAAAGAAAAGTGGCAATGAAAATCAAACTAGAAACAGACATAAATCAAACAGCAACTGAAAGTGCCAAAAAACAACAACAAAAGAATATAAAGAAAATGACCTGCAAAAAAGGAAAGAATTTTGGAAAATGCATAAGTATAGTGGCAGATATAGTGAATTTCTAGAGTAATCTCATGTTGACCAAGATTTGATACAGGAATGGTTAAGGAGAGGTGAAATGAAACCAAAAGATTAGAGGCCAATAATGGTGGCATACGATAGTGGTCTATGTATATATTGTTAGTGTGTATTAAAAAGTGGGAAAAACAGACAAATTTAGGTTCTGTGAAACAGAAGTGGAAACAGCTGCACATCTCATTGCTTGTGATACATTCACGACTGAGGGTCTGTATACTAAAAGACACAATGCTGTGGTTGTTGCACTGTGGATTGTACAATCACAACAACTTTTAGAAGTAGCTGAGAAGCACTGAAAACATGAACTGCAAACCATTATCAGCATAGTTATATCACATAGCAGAACCGAATACCAATAGTTCAAAAAACTGACGCAAGATAACAAATTATACTAGTCCAGAAAAACAGACAAAAGTGGCATTACTTATTGAAACTGATATACCCAGTGAATATGGTATCTTACATACCAAAAGGGGTAGCACAGTGGTGCAGTGGTTAGCTTTGTCGTCTCACAGCAAGAGGGTCTCCAGTTCAATTCTCGGCTGCAGTGCCTTCTGTGCAGAGTTTGCATGTCCTCCCTGCATTCACAGGGGTTTCCACTGGGTGCTCCAGTTTCTACCCACATTCCAAAGACATGCAGTAGGTGGATTGGACACTCTAAATTGGCTCTATGTGCGAGTGTGTGCATGCGAGTATGTGGTGCACCCTCCGAGAAGGGTTGGGCCTTGGATTAGCAATCTGAGCCTGTAACACCTGTACCCAATACAGAAACAATGACCTCTGAAGATTGTTTGCTATCCAATGTGCTGCATGGCATAGAAATGAGAAAGAAAGAGCTACCAAAAGACAGAAAGTCATAAAATACCAGGATTTGTAAGCAGAAATGAGAGCAATGAGGAAAAAAAGACAGCCAGGTAGTAGGAGCACCGTATCTAATAAAAATAAATAAGAATCATATTTAAATATGCTACTAATACATGTAACTTCATATGACCTGCAGAAAGACAATTCTGGGTATATTGCAGGTGTTAATATAAGCACTCTTGGATAACAGCAAAGCCTAAAATAATATTTTGCGTGCTTCTCAGCTACTTCTAAAAGTTGTTGTGATTGTACAATCTACAGTGCAACAACCACTGCATTGTGTCTTTTAGTATACAGACCCTCAGTTGTGAATTATCACAAGCAATGAGATGTGCAGCTGTTTCCAGTTCTGTTTTACAGAACCTAAATGTGTCTGTTTTTCCCACTTTTTAATACACACTAACAATATATACATAGACCACTATCTTATGCCACCATTATTGGCCTCTAATCTTTTGGTTTCATTTCACCTCTCCTTAACCATTCCTGTGTCAAATCTTGGTCAACATGAGATTATTCTAGAAATTCACTATATCTGCCACTATACTTATGCACTTTCCAAAATTCTTTCCTTTTTTTCAGGTCGTTTTCTTTATATTCTTTTGTTGTTGTTTTTTGGCACTTTCAGTTGCTGTTTGATTCATGTCTGTTTCTGGTTTGATTTTCATTCCCACTTTTCTTTGAAATGCTTCTGCATTTTGCATGCGAGGTTTCTTATCTCGCAGTTTAACCACCATTTTTATTTCTTCAAGTCTGTTGCTGTGTTTTAGAACTCTGGAGGCAGGCGCTTTCACGGGGTATGCAACTTTACAATTAATACATATTTCTGTAAATATCTGCAGTTTTGCTCACAGACTTTTGTATGTATCTGTCGCATAGGATGTAGTGGTTAAGCCTAGTGGTTAACTAGTTTAACAGTCACTTTTAACCTGGACTCAGCGCTACACCATCGCTGCGACTTTCAAATGTTTAGCGACTGTATTTATATCATGCTAACGTTACCTGCTAAACTGTTTTAGCGTGACAGAATCTACTATAATTGATATCTTCTTGTACCTGAATGTGTTTTCTTCACCGCTGTATCAGTGCACTGCTATATTGTAATGTTTGACGGTCTAGAAGACATAGTTAGAATATGTTTATAAGGTTAAATTAAATCATCTGTCCAGTAAAGCTAGAGTGTTTTTGGAATTTATAAAATTCTGTTACTACTCCTGCGCTTACTTAAGAGACTATATCTGGTTATTAGTTTGTTGATTAAGATTGTAGACATGTGTGTTTAGAATACTCGGATAAGTCTGCTGCAATTGCTTACAGGTATTGCAATCTGTTTGTTTGCTTAGCATAGTTAGCCTGACTTCTAAGTATGTAATTTGTATCCACTGTCTACACTTGCCTGTTTTACTCACTGTATACTAACTCAGCGTACAAACTACGTTTAAAAGTAAGCTCTATTTTTATTTATTCTCTCAGGTACTGCCCAGTAATTTCCACCCACACCAGCCAATAGAAGGAAAACTTTACGTGAGCTGAAAGCTCAGCAAAGACCTGGTTCAAGAAAGTAAATTAACGGACAAGGTCAATATCCATAAATACCAGAGCCTGTTAAGATTAATAAAGAATCCCCTCCATAGCTTGTACTCTAGTTTCAAAACACAGCAACACATCACCTTAAAAGAAGATTTATTGTCATGCTGGCCCACAATTAGAGTAAAATTGGAGATACCTCAAAAGAAACAAACAGAACCAAAATACCTACTCTATTACCTTGGTCAGTGTGGGGTGGAATTAACCCCGCTCCGCTCGCCCTCGCTATGCTTGGGCTCGCTTCATGCCCCTCCCTGCCCCCATATCCCACCTGCCCCCAGTACTCCTACTTTTATACCTAACCAACCACACCCACTTCTATCTACACTCTCACAAAATCACGCATTTTTTTTCTCCCATCCCCCCTCCTCCCCCACTAGAACCACTCCCACCACACTTGCTCATTGGTTAGCCACCTACAACTACATTAAACACTATGAAGCCCTACCTATCTCTGATTCTCAAGCCAGCCATAAAAACTGTGCCCCTTACCCTATTAGTCTTTACTTCACTATACTTGCTAACTAAATATGAGGGCCAGATTTACAAAGGATATCACTATCCTAAGTACCATACCTGTACTCCCCCAACCCCACTCAACACTACTCACTTTACTCACTATCCAACCAATAAACTACAATATACCAATTATCACCACCCCCATAAACTAAAAATGAATCATCCCAAATCCAAATATGCTGAAAAACTAATACTCAAACTCCTGAAACTTATAGAATACCTGAGAAAAAATTTTACTAAAGATGGAGACATCCACCCCAACCCGGGACCCATAACAATCGCTAGCTCTCATAGCCCATCTCTTCTTCCCAGTTCTCCTAACTCCCTCCTAATCTGCCACCTAAATATAAGAAGCCTAAACAATAAAATACACAACCTACATGCTCTGTTAGCTACCCACCACCCTGACATTATGTGCCTGACAGAAACCTGGCTTAAACCGAGATCTCACCACCTGGCTATAACATATACAGAACAAAAAAAGGAGGCTCTTCAAATCCCCACTAAGTGTTACTTTGAACCCCTCCCAACCTCCCCAGATCTCTAATGCAGAGTTAACTGCCCTAAAAATACAAATGAATAAGGAAAAAAGTATCAACCTAATTGTGATCTACATCCCCTCTGGAAGTAACTCTGACACACTTGAGCATATTCTAAATTGGCTTACTATTAACTACCCCCAAGAAACTATTATAATAGGTGATATCAATATAGACTGGAATCAATGTACCTCAGAGTCAAACCCCACCCTCATAAATCTCCATGGTTTCTCACAAATTATATCCTCCCCCACCAGAATTGGGAACACCAATCAAAAAGATAGTATCCTAGACTGGATACTCATAAATAATCAGTCCCATACTTACAGGTCTGGGACCCTCCCAAATGAGCTCAGTGATCATCTCATCACCTACATAGAGAAAAGTGTACAGATCAATCAGGAACACTAAACATTTTGATCTCACTAAATTCCAACTAGAACTACAGTCATGTAACTGGTCTATTCTTAAATACCGCAGTAACAATCTTTAACTCGCATACTCAATTCCCATGCCTCAATCAAAATCAAAACCAGATAGCTCCATGGCTAACAAAAGACTCAAAATCCAAAATTAAACTTAGAAACAAAGCCTGGGACAAATGAACAACTTAGAAATGAGACAAAAAATCCATTTCACTTGACAAAAAACCAACTACAAGATAAACACCAACACAATCCCAAAAGTTTTGGGGTCTAAATCCAGGAAGACCACCACTCCCACTCCAGTAGATCTAAATGATACTTTAACTCTTTCTTTATCAATGTTATCAAATCCTTAGCTGCATCCTGAAGTCTGAGCCCTCCTTCCACCTTCAACCAGTTTCCACTTCCTTTATTAAGAAACTAAAACCAACTACCATCGCTGCAGACCTTCTACCAGCTGAATATCTACAAAAGCTGCAGAGGTTATAGCCTACCCATCTCCATCCTAATTAAATAACTGAATCTACTATCCCCTCAATATGGAAAATCTCCTATGTAATCCCTCTCCACAAAGGTGGGGCATCCACTGATCTGTCTAACTATAGGCCAATAGCCATATTGTCACCACTGCTAAAAGGAAAAATGTATACACAAACAACTTGTACACTACCTAACCCAGAGCAATCTTCTAACTAGCTCACAACATGGTTTCAGGCCCAAACACAGCACCACCACCGCCCTCCTCTCATTCACCACACTATAAACCATAAACAAAAATGTCATCCTTTCTGGACCTATGAAAGGCCTTTGATATGGTCAACCACCAACTACTTCACAACACTCTAAAAACTTTCTATCTAGATAACAATACACTTAATTGGTTTCATGCCTATCTCTGATAGGCAACAAGTGTACTCTGGCAAAACAAGCCCCTCTTACCTAATTCCATAGGGGTCCCCAAGGCTCCATACTGGGACCTCTACTCTTTTCTATTTTCACACAAAGTCATCCTCTTGCATTCAATATGCAGATGACTCGACATTAATCAACTCAGACAAATCACCAGCTAAACTACTATCCAAAACCCAAGACTGTCTGACTGCAGTTGAAGACTGGTTGTCAGGTCGCCATCTGATCCTCAACCCTAAAAAAACAAACTATTACTCTTCCATCGTACCCATAAACCTTCCCCTATACACTTTTCTGTCCAATCCAAAAACAGGACTATTATATCCCCGGACTCTAACTCCAAGTTACTAGGCGTTACCATTGACAATAAACTTAGATTTGACCTTCACATCAACCAAACTATTAAAACAGTCAATAAGAAACTGGGGTCCCTATATAGAATAAAATCCTTTCTGACTCCCCATAGCCTCACATCTCCCTCCTCTTATATGCCTCCCCATACTCACTAATCAGACCTAAACAAACTCACATATAATCATATTGCTAGATTTGCTACTGGCATGCCTTACAAAACCCATCACTGTATCAACCTACATAACCTTGGCTGGATTGAACTACCAAATCTACTCCAGCAGAACCAACTAATAGTAGCTTTTAAAATTCTCACACAACCTGACACCATTCCTGCGCTGTGCAACTTAATCACCCCATACTCAAATCTAAATAGTCTGCGCTCAGCAAATAGGCTACTTGCTCAAATGGTCAAATCCTGTAACTTTGGAGGTGACTCGCTGTTTGCAAATTCCATTGGTAAAAAATGGAACTCCCTTCCTCCTCAACTCACCAATGTCACCTCCCTATGCAAATTCAAGAAAAGTCTATCCTTTCATTTTAAAAACCAATGGCTCTGTCAATGTTCTAAACCAGACTAAACCTATCACTTCCTCAACCTCTATTTCATTATTGGAATACCTCGAGGCTAATTCTCTGTATCAAGCATTAATCTGAAGTTTTTTCTAAATTTTATTGTATATAATCATATGGTCTTCTGTTACCTCATGTATTAATTATCAAAAGAAGTATTATGTACTCTGTTTAATATGAATGCAAATTACTGTCAATGAGGAGCTTTTCTCCCCGGGCCTCTGCTGAAAATGGACATGTATCCAGATGGACAATCCCGGTCAACAAATGTAAAATAAATAAATAAATATTAATTTCATGAATTCTGATTATCCACTGACTTAGGGATAGGGTCCATTCCTGTCAAGGTATTAGAAACCCAAACATTTGGAAACATTATAAAAGGCAAATATGGCTATGAACTGTTAGAGGCTAACATATGCATTACTGACCTCAAGCACTCGATCCAGTAGGACAATACAAAGAGACATATTGATGCTTTCCCTGCATGTGCTAAATGGAAATAAGAACCTGACCCTGAGTGGAATCATTCTGGAGGGATCCAGTATATATCACTTTGGGACTAGTTGATCAGCAGACAGTATTGTTTTGCCAAGGATGGTTTGCACATTTTTTAAATGAATATTGCATACTGGT
Source organism: Protopterus annectens (assembly GCF_019279795.1). Classification (NCBI taxonomy): domain Eukaryota; kingdom Metazoa; phylum Chordata; order Ceratodontiformes; family Protopteridae; genus Protopterus; species Protopterus annectens. Next base: position 1,130,930,807 of record NC_056726.1, read on the forward strand.
GAAACATATGCTGCCATTATAGTACCACTACATCATTTTCATATATAGTATGAAGGAATGAATTGTTTTCATCATATAATGCATCCTTGTATTAAATATTCAGCTGTCACCATGTCTTTGTCCATTCTTGTAATCATGGAGTCTGTGTGCCTGTTAATGAAGTCAACCATTAACACAGCATTTTTATTTCTACTCACAGATTTAGCAGCAGTAGAAGGTTTACAGTCTGTAGACAAGTTATTAATTATGTTATTAGATTTCTGCTGAGACCTTATATTCCTAGTTTCTGGAGGACTGGGTAGTGACATTTTGACAGCTTTAATTTAATATAGCTTGATGTGCTGATGCCAAGGTGCAAGTGGTATTGAATGGTATTAAATGGTGACAGGGAGACTTCCATGTTGTGTAGATGCCTACACACCTCACATATTGTAGCAGGTATGTTTAGTAGTAGTTCATTGTTTGTTTATCATTTCTTACATATACATTGTCAAAAAAAGTTTAGTCAATAAGTGTAAGGGATCTTAAGTGCAAGAGATTACAATAAACCAAACCAGTAGCAATAGCTACCATTAAAGACCACTAGATAACCCCAAGTCCAACAGGATGAAGTTTTGGAATAGTACCAACAAACTCATACATCCAGGCAACCCTTCTACCCCCAGCCACCTGTCCTAAGAGCTCACCAACAGACACTGCCTTCTTTCTTAATTCCTTCTTCATTGACTCTATAAAAAAGTTAACTAAACCTGACAAAACCTTCCTCTCCCCTTCTGATTCCCTTCCCTCTACCAATTCAGCCTGTTTTGTCTTAAACCTGTCCCTACTGCATACATCAAATCTCTTCTTACCAAACTGAAAACCTGCTCCCCTCTGCTGACAACTTACCTCCTCTGTTCCTTAAACTTGCAGCTAACTATGTTGCACACCCAGTCTCCGTATTAGTAAACAGGTCACATCAAGAGAACACAGTCTGTAACATATGGAAAAAAAATCCAAGTCATACCCCTCTGCAAAGGTGGCAATTCAGCTAAATCAACCAACTACAGACCTATCGCCATACTATCCCCTTATCCAAAATTCTAGAACATTGTATTCATAACCATCTTCGCAAGCACATCATACAAGACAACCTGTTATCTCCCACCAAACATGGTTTCTGTCCTCACCACAGCACCTCAACAGCTCTCATTTTATTTACACAGAATATAGCCAAATCACAGGACAATAACAGACTAGTCTCATGCCTCTTCCCTGACCTGTCTAAAGCCTTTGACACCTATAGCCTACTGCTCTCAAAACTTTCTTCCCTTAACCTCTTCTCTTCTGCTATACTATGGTTCTCCAGTTATCTCCGACAGATTACAGTCTGTCAAATGGCTTTCTGCATCCTCCCCCTTCCTTCCAAACAGGTATCTCCCAAGGGTCAATCCTTGGACCTCCTCCTTTTTAATATCTTTACAAATAACCTACACACCTCCTATCCAAACTCCTCAGTAATATAATATGCAAATGACTACACTATTATCTCATTCTCTGATAACCTTTCCCACCTCCTTGCTCTTACTCAAGATTCCCTCCTTTCAATCAAAAAATTATGTTATGTTATGGCTAGGCTTGTGTAGGCCCTAGGGCCGATAGCCTAGTGCCAACCTATGAACCTATGGCTAACCAATAATCAACTACTTCCCAATCCTAAAAAAAAAAAAAAACTTTTACTCTTCCTCCGTAAATTACTACAGCAACATAAAATACCTTCACAGTATCTTCTCTTAATAATACACTTAGCTCTGTTAAACCACCTACTAAACTTCTGGGTGTAATCATAGATGACTAGCTAAAGTTTGACATACATATTCAGCAAGCCATCAAAAAGACCAACAAAAAACTTGGTCTCTTATACATACATAAAAATACCTCACTATTAATGCCAAACATTCTCTAGCACAGACTTTCTTTCTCCCAACCTTACTCTATGCAGCCCCTATTCTCACCAATATCCAGTCCAATCTCTTAGCTAAACCTGAAACCACCAGCAACAGAATAGCCAGATTTGCTGCCAACCTTCCCTATCACTGTCACCACTGCATAGCTTTAAAAACCTACAATGGCTTGAGCTCCATAACCAACTCCTTCTACCCCAACTCCACCTCACACACACTATCTTAAATCAATCCTCCTGCTGTTCTACCCTCACGGACTTCATCACTCTCTACTCTTCTAAGTGCAACCTACGCAGCACAGACCTTACCTCTTAGACATCTACAAACCCAATAAAAATGTTGGCAAACTTTTATACAGCCATTCCATTGCCAGTGCCTGGAACAAACTTCCCCTTTCTCTAAGAACAAACAGCAACTTTCTTAACTTCAAAAAACTTCTAAAGGGTGTAATTACTAATTCCTGAAGCTGTCCATGTCCCACTCCCACTTAAACTACTCCATCTGCTCTTCCCTTCCCCTTTGAGCTCTCACACTTTACCACAACTACTCATTTAAGGTCTTTATGATATTCTACCAACCTTGGATTTCTCTCTGATGGTAGTTGTTAGATAGAATCTAAATTGTTGTATTATATTTTATATACTTAATATGTACCATGGCTGTTTAAACCCTCAATATTAGTTTTGTATTCTAACATGTTCAGTTATAACTTGTATTCTGTTTCTCCTGTGTATATATACTTGCATGTTAACATTGTATGATGTTTTGTTTTTGTATTTATTTATCTGTGGAGCTTTTCTCCTCAGATGTCCACTGTAAAAGGGCTCTGCAAGCCCAGTCAGACTAACCCGGTTAACAAATGTCAAATAAATAAATAAATAGCAATGTTGTAGTAATAAACACACCTACCTAAGTAGCAAGCAGGACAAGATTTACATTGTAGTTAACAGCTTAGTCAGTAGGTGTGAGGGACCTTGTCGGTAATGGTTTACAACACACCATACATTTGGGATATGTAGCTTACAACAGGGCAAGAACAAAAGTCATATAAGGATAATAGTAACAACAAGAATAACTTGAAGTTGTCGACAGATCCAGATATGGACTATTTGTAATGCATGGCTTGCTGGTTAATTGCTTTGACTATGGTGTATGGGGTCCTGGGTTCAAGCCTTGGGACCAACGTTTATATCTCGCATGGCTTACTGGTAAGTCTATAAACTGAAATTAGTTTAAAGACTTGTATCTATACAATGTACTACTTTCCACCATTGTGAAATGCATAGCTTTGAGCTGACCAGCTAAATGAAGCAATTATATGCACAGATCACTGCAATTAGCAATCAAGCAGCCAGTCACTATCAAGCGACATTAGAGATTCATTCAGAGCAACAGCCATTTATTTTCTATCAGAAAGCAACACATCTCATGTCTATGCAAATTCTGGGAATAAAAAGAAAAAAACAGTAGCACTATTTATTAGTGATTTATGTAAAACAATATAAAAATAGTACAACAAAGCTCTGCTTTCTTGATTTTTTGAGGGATTAGCAGTCTGTCAAATCTTTTTCACATAATAATACAACAGGAAGATCATTGCTTGCTCTAAGCAGATCACAGAAATGGAGCTCTAAAGGTACAAAAGTCACAACAATTTCAACAAAAAGAAGAAAGCAAGTAGCCAGTCACTATCAGCTTGGTACAGGATCCCAGCTAATTTAATTTCTCACACAGAGCTTTCTCACCAAGGAATTCAACGGCTTAAATCCTAAAAAATATAGATTGTATCAAAGCCTTGTCCCCTTTCTCATTATTATAAAAGCTGCTGAGGGGCTATCTCCCTATCCTTTTAGACCTACTGCAAATTCTGAAAGTCGAATTTTGGGATAAACACATGCTCTAGAGATTGTAATGTCTTCTTTATCATAAATTGAACATGTTGGAGGGATTATGTATCACAGAGATCACTCCTTCTTTTCAACCATCTCCCTAGTCACATAATGCAAAGCACCTCCCTTACTATATTGTAATGTAACCTGGATGAGTTAATGGGATGGCTAAAAATGTCTTGGGAATGCAGGGCTAGGCTTTTAAAGTTCTTATGATACAATAAATAGCCAATAAGTACATAGGAACCTATGAAAAATAAAGAAAAACTTGAAAATAGTTTAAAAATGATAGAACATTAACTCTTTGCTGTTTAACTAACATGATACAAAAAAATTTACATTTTTTGACCTTTGGATGGATTCAGCCTGATTTGGCATTCTGAACAGCAAAGCCAAATGGAAAATATCCTGCTGTTCTTGACTTGCTACATTAATTCTTCTCTCCTCTGCAAGCTTGAGGGATGGTTCTAGAGTGTGTTTGTACCATTTTACGTACTGATTTGATAAACAGAAACACTCTTCTAAGGTATGTTAAGATACTGCTGACCTTTTCATTCCTTATATTCTGTTTTTTGCATATATTTCATAGGTTGGTACTAGGCTATTGGCATTAGGGCCTAAACAAGCCTAGCCATAACAATTCCCTGGATATTTCTTCCCACAATATTTACTTACCTGGACCCCTGTCTAGCAGTGCGACTGACGTGATCCCCGGGGTGAATTTCCTTTCTCCCATCCAATCGTTAAGGTTACTTTTGAAGAGGTCCAAGGAGGAGCTCTACTTGACATGTATGGGCAGTCTATTCCAGAGTCTGGGGAGTCTCTGGGTCAAGAACCTATCCCTCCAGTATGTTTTGTTCATTGTGATGACAAGGTTTAGATCCCTGGAGCGTGTGGCTCTGAAGGAAGTTTTTCACGGTGATTTTCTTGTCTGGGGATGGGGGCAGAATATGGATATCCAAAGTGATTTGTTTATGGTTAGATCTAACCAGTGAGGGGTTGACTTCTGGTGTGGAACACCGGTCGCCCATGTTGGTGATGACCAGGTCCAATATGTTGTCACCTCTGGTGGGAGTGGTGACCAGATGAACCAGGGCGTTTGAGGTTATTAATTCTAGGAAAAGTTGGGCAAGGGAGTTAGTACTTGAGTAGTTCTCCCAGTTAATGTTTGGGTAATTGAAATCAGCCAATATTAGGGTGTTTGGTAGGACCTTTATGTTTCCCAGTGTTTCCAGAAATATGGAATGGGGGTTCTGGGACATGGTGGGTGATCTGTAGCAAGCTACAATTTGAATTGCAGTATTGTCCATTGTTACTTGCACGTGGATGATCTCTGAAGCATCATGCTGTGCCACAAACCTGGAGGTGTGGGTATCCTTGATAAATATAGATACGCCCCCACCTTTTGTATTTTGGTTTGGGTTCTGTGGCCGAAATGTGTATGGTATGAGTTGTAGCCTGGTAGTTCTGTGGTGCTCTCTGGAGCCTTAAACCAGGTTTCTGTTACTGCACATATATCGATTTTCTCCATACTGAGGAGTGCCTCGAGTGCGTGCATTTTGAGGTTTAGACTTCTGGCATTTGAGTAGCATTACCCTCAGTTTTTTGTTACTTGTGCAATTTATGGTGGTGGGTTTGTCTTTTGAGCCCTGCCTAAAAAAGGCACTATGGGGGTGGCAGAGCCTTTGCCAGTATTCGAAAGCCTGATGGGGACAGGTGCAAGCCGTCTCTAGTGAAGCAGCATGGCTTGTCGAGCATGTCATCTGATGGTGGACAGACACTGGATCCCCTTTGAATGACACCAGAAACTTAGCCAATTGTTGAAATCGAGATTTTTTTCTTTATACCGTGGTATCATTCTTGGTGAGGGCAGGATGCTACTCAAAGTCAGGGTCATACCGGTCTGGGCTACATGATCAGAGAGCTCTTCCATGTCTCTCTTAATGTAGTCCAGGGAGGTACGGCTCAGGTCATTCACACCAACATGGACAATGACAGAGTCATATTTGTACTTGTTATGGAGTGACCTGAGTGCTTGTGTTATGTGGCGGATCCTGGCACCTGACAGGCAGCTAACAGTAACCTTCTCCTTATTCAGCCTAGTGAGTGGGACGTCAGTGTGCCTGACTATGGAGTCACCTATTACTAGTATGTTGGGTATGTTATTTTGCCTTAAGGGCTGTGATTACATGGCACGCTGGTTTTGTGAAGTATGTGAACTATGACAGAGCCATAATAATACTTGTTACTTAGAGACCTGAGTGAGTGTGTGATCTGAAGAATCCTGGCACTGGACAGGCAACTGACCGTGACTTTCTCCTTATCTAATCTGGTGAGTGGAATATCCATGTGTCTCACTACGGAGTCTCCAATGACAAAAAAAAAAAATGGTTTGGGAGTCTTATGCCTTAAGGGCTTGGTAGGTGAGACATTGGTGTTGCTATGTGTCTTGGGTGCTGTGGCAACTGTGCTAGTGGTATCAGTCTTGTGTTCCAGAGGTTTCTTGTGCATGAGTAGTGGTGGGTGAGTTGAAAACCTCTTCAGTGTTACTGTTTAGAGTGCAAGAGAGCAGGGATTCAAGATTTTGGTGTAGATGCATCCCTTGCACTCTGTACTAGACAGAGTTAGATGGTTGTTAGTGTACATAAGGCAATTGCTACACTACCTCAGGAGACCCAAGTCAACAAGGCTATCAGGAAAAAAGGGAAGTCCAACTGTACATAATGCTAGGTTTGAAGAACTGTTAGCGAAGGGGGTACTTTTCAGGACTGATCTAGAAGGTGATCTGTAGATGGGTATTTCTGATGGGGTTATTTGCTGGTGGTTTAACAGGTCATAGCTCACTAGTAATTCTTCTTAGACAGGAAGTGTTCTAAAGATGAGGATTAAACTACTGTACTACAGCTGTATCTCTGGGAAAAAATATTGAAATTATCTCTTCAGCTATGGTGCATAATTGCACGGCAGTGTGTGGTGCTGTGTGAACTGTTTTTTTACTGATTACTACATTTTATTTTAAAATCTGCACTTAAAGTTACATTTAGTCGAATTTAATCGAAAGTTTGCTTGTTTGTTTGTTTAATTTAACTGTGGAGGCTGCCCACTAAAGTGTGCTAGCCTGTGTAACTAATTTATCACTGTCTCTGCATTTTCTGTGTGTTTCTACAAAAAAAATAATCCTTGTTTTCCCGCCTTTCTCGACTAGTTTAGACCAGTATACAGGCATTGCTGTATTCTGGGCTGTGGTGTAGTTCCTGTGTTGTCCATTACCTTACTTGGATAGAAGGAAGTTTCTTTGCTCACCAGTGGGAGTGGGGAGCCTTGAGCAGCCTACCTGTCCTTGGGGGAAGTGACCTCAGCACAAGAAGCTGTAGTAATTGGTTGTTTGGGACCATTCCTAGCTCTTTGTAGTTCACTGCTTAAAATCCGCCTCTGGGCATTTTTTTCTGGCTATACTGCTCAGACAAGCTCCCCGTGGGTTTACAGAGTGGTCCTAGCAGCAAGGAAGTTGAAAAAGCGTCTACCTTCTGGATTTAAGTATCTGTGCTTTTTATTCAATGGAAATAGCTTCTGTTGCTTACTTTGAACTAGCCTGAACTGTTTTTACTGATTACTGCATTTATTTTAAAATCTGCACTTAAAGTTACATTTAGTCGAATTTAATCGAAAGTTTGCTTGTTTGTTTGTTTAATTTAACTGTGGAGGCTGCCCACTAAAGTGTGCTAGCCTGTGTAACTAATTTATCACTGTCTCTGCATTTTCTGTGTGTTTCTACAAAAAACAAAAACAAAAATAATCCTTGTTTTCCGCCTTTCTCGACTAGTTTAGACCAGTATACAGGCATTGCTGTATTCTGGGCTGTGGTGTAGTTCCTGTGTTGTCCATTACCTTACTTGGATAGAAGGAAGTTTCTTTGCTCACCAGTGGGAGTGGGGAGCCTTGAGCAGCCTACCTGTCCTTGGGGGAAGTGACCTCAGCACAAGAAGCTGTAGTAATTGGTTGTTTGGGACCATTCCTAGCTCTTTTGTAGTTCACTGCTTAAAATCGGCCTCTGGGTGTTTTTTTCTGGCTATACTGCTCAGACAAGCTCCACGTGGGTTTACAGAGTGGTCCTAGCAGCAAGGAACTCGAAAAAGCAACTACCTTTTGGATTTAAGTATCTTTGCTCTTTTTTCACTGGAAATAGCTTCTGTTGCTTACTTTGAGCTAGCCTGAACTGTTTTTTTACTGATTACTGCATTTATTTTAAAATCTGCACTTAAAGTTATATTTAGTCGAATTTAATCGAAAGTTTGCTTGTTTGTTTGTTTAATTTAACTGTGGAGGCTGCCCACTAAAGTGTGCTAGCCTGTGTAACTAGTTTATCACTGTCTCTGCATTTTCTGTGTGTTTCTACAAAAAAAACAAAAAAATAATCCTTGTTTTCCCGCCTTTCTTGACTAGTTTGGGCTGTGGTGTAGTTCCTGTGTTGTCCATTACCTTACTTGGATAGAAGGAAGTTTCTTTGCTCACCAGTGGGAGTGGGGAGCCTTGAGCAGCCTACCTGTCCTTGGGGGAAGTGACCTCAGCACAAGAAGCTGTAGTAATTGGTTGTTTGGGACCATTCCTAGCTCTTTTGTAGTTCACTGCTTAAAATCCGCCTCTGGGCGTTTTTTTCTGGCTATACTGCTCAGACAAGCTCCACGTGGGTTTACAGAGTGGTCCTAGCAGCAAGGAACTCGAAAAAGCGACTACCTTCTGGATTTAAGTATCTTTGCTTTTTTTTCACTGGAAATAGCTTCTGTTGCTTACTTTGAACTAGCTTGATCTGTTTTTTTACTGATTACTGCATTTATTTTAAAATCTGCACTTAAAGTTACATTTAGTAGAATTTAATTGAAAGTTTGCTTGTTTGTTTGTTTAATTTAACTGTGGAGGCTGCCCACTAAAGTGTGCTAGCCTGTGTAACTAATTTATCACTGTCTATGCATTTTCTGTGTGTTTCTACAAAAAAAAAAACAAAAAAAATCCTTGTTTTCCCGCCTTTCTCGACTAGTTTAGACCAGTATACAGGCATTGCTGTATTCTGGGCTGTGGTGTAGTTCCTGTGTTGTCCATTACCTTACTTGGATAGAAGGAAGTTTCTTTGCTCACCAGTGGGAGTGGGGAGCCTTGAGCAGCCTACCTGTCCTTGGGGGAAGTGACCTCAGCACAAGAAGCTGTAGTAATTGGTTGTTTGGGACCATTCCTAGCTCTTTTGTAGTTCACTGCTTAAAATCCACGTTTGCACGGCTTTGCGCGGTCGTGCGCATAGCGCAGCACTGGTTAAACTTGGTTAAACAAGGTTAAACTTTTTCTGGCTCCGCCAAGTCTGCTGTTCAATTTTTCCCTTAGAACTGTTCTACTTGCAATCTAAACAGCCTATACTCTATCTGAAAAACTCAGCACTTGCTCCTAAAGCATTTTTTTCACAGGTAAAGCACTCTTAAACAAAAGAGAGTACTTCATTCACCTAAATTCTGTTGAGTACCCATTTCCCTATAGGTCCTTTCTGACTCAGTTACACAGCAATCTTTTTCACTATTTCTAGCATGTCGAAGGGTCAGTTGCTGGCGTCCTCTCCTGTTCAGCTGGTGAATCTGGGAATCTTGAGGCAATGTTACAATTGCCTCATGTACACAGACAACCCTCTCCTCCTCCCAACAAATACAAATATATGCGAGAGATGCAACTATATAGCCAAACTGGAGGCTGAGCTCTCTCAATTCAGTACTGGCAAGACCAGTAAGGAGGAGAAGGTAACCACGCACACCACAAACCCAGTCTCACATAGAACTATCACAACTGCAAACCAAACACATAAACACACAAAAACATACTGGAGGCTGATTAAAAATCTACCAAAACAACAGAGGCCTCCAAAGCAGACACCCAAGCAACCGCCACCTCAAGACACACCACATGCAACACATAGTTCACAAAGTCAGTGTGCTAAACAGTCACAGCCCTTAAGGCCAAACAACATGCCAGACACTCTTGTAATAGGTGACTCCATAGTCAGACACACTGACGTCCCGCTCACCAGACTGAACAAGGAAAAGGTCACAGTACGCTGCCTGTCGGGAGCTAGAATCCGACACATAACACAAGCACTCAGGTCACTCCACAGCAAGTACAAATATGACTCAGTCATTGTACATGCCGGTGTGAACGACCTGAGATGTACCTCCCTGGACTACATGAAAAGAGACATAGAGGAGCTCTCTGATTATGTAGCCCAGGCCGGTATGACCCTGACCCTGAGCAGCATCTTACCCTCACCAAGAATGATGCCACAGTACAAAGACAAAATGATCAGTTTTAACAATTGGCTTAATTACTGGTGTCATTCTAAGGGGATCCAATGTCTGTCTGCGTGGGATGACATGCTTGACAAGCCACGCTGCTTCGCAAGGGATGGCTTGCACATGTCACCACTGGGCTTCCGGATATTGGCCAAGGCTCTTGCCACCCCCATAGTGCCTTTTTTAGGCAAGGCTAAAATGACAAACCTACTGCCCTAGAAAACACAAGTGGAAAAAAACTAAGGGTAATGCTGCTCAATGCCAGAAGTCTAAACCTCAAGATGCACCTCAGCCCTCCTCAGTATGGAGAACATCAATGTCTGTGCAGTGACTGAAACCTGCTTCAAGGCTCCTGAGAGCACCCCAGCACTATCAGGTTTTACCTCATATCATGCTTTCCGGCCCCAAAACTTGGACCGAACCACAAAAGGGGGGGGTATCCATTTTCATCAAAGATACCCACACCTCCAGGTTAGTGGCAATGCACGAAGCATCGGAGACTATCCAGGTGCAACTAACCATAGGCAAAACTGCCTTACAGTTTGTAGCATGCTACAGACCACCCTCTCAAACTCAGGAACCCCACACAGCCTTCCTGAAGACACTGGAGAGTATGAATGTCTCTCCAAATACCATAATTTTGGGAGACTTCAGCTACCCAAACATAGACTGGGAATATTACTCAAGCCCCAACACCCTAGCCCAAAGGTTCCTAGAATTCATAAACTCAAATGCAATGGAACAACTAGTTACCATTCCCACAAGAGGAGACAATATACTAGACCTGATCATCACAAACATGGGGACAAAATGCTCCACACCGGAAGTATATCCCTCTTTGGTAAGATCAGACCATAAATTAATCTCACTGGAAATCCACATTCCGCCCCACCCCTGCACAAAGACCACAGTGAAGAACTTCTCAAAAGCAAACTTCACACTTCTTAAGACTGAAGTGGTATCCTTCAAGGCCCCTGGGCCAGTGGAAACCACAACCCACACTGCTGAATCCTTTGCAAATGCCTTCTATGGTCACCTTCAAGAATGCATGGATCATGCAATCCCAAATAAAGCCAAGACCCATTCCCCCAAAGGCAGGCCGGTCTGGTGGACCCCAGCCATAAACAAACTTTACAACAGGAGGAGGAAGCTACTACATGACAGAGCAAAATCCCTAAATGGGAAGGCATCTCTGATCAGTACTAGCAAAAAACTACGATCACTCATAAAATCATCCAAGGCCAACTTTGAGAGAAAAATGTAAAGACACAAAAGATAATCACAAGGCCTTCTTTAGCTATGTTAGAAACCTGGGTGGAAACTCCCAGATATGCTCAGAGTTAGTCCAAAATGACACAAAATACACTGAACCCACTGACATTGCCAACATTCTGGCAGACAGGTTCAGTGCAAATTTCTCCCTCCCTCCCAAAGGAGAAATAACTATCCCAGCAGAGTGTAGCCTCCCTAACATCTCAGATGCCCAGGTGAGAGCCCCTCTCTAAAGCTAAAAACACAGCATCAATGGGACCGGATGGTGTCCCGGCTGTGTGCTACATGAACTCCAAGAGGAACTAAACCCACACATAAGTCTGCTGTTTAATCTTAGCCTTACTACAGGATCACGTGCCCAAAGAGTGGCGACAGCAACAGTGGTCCCACTTCACAAAGGCGGTGCTTCTCACGGACCCTGGAAATTACCACCCCATAAGCTTGACGAGCCTGGTCTGCAAAGCTATGGAGAGGATCATTATGGAACTCATAAACAAAGACATTGGGGACCTACAGACATTGGATCCTACCCAATTTGGCTTTGTCAAGGGCAGATCCTGCCTTTTGAACTTGGTTGACTTTTTTGAAACAGTCACTAAGGCCATTGATGAGGGTAAGGCAGTTCACACAGCCTACCTTGACCTTGCAAAAGCCTTTGACACAATACCCTACTCGGGCATCATAGACAAACTCACCAGCTTAAATGTAAACCCATATGTCACAAGATGGGTTGCAAACTGGCTCAAGGACAGAACCCACAGGGTCAGAGTTCCTGGAGCTATGTCAGACTCTAAGCCAGTCACAAGCGGTGTCCCACAGGGCTCAGTCCTGGGACCCCTCTTGTTCGGCATTTATTTTTCCGAGGTACAGGCAAACATAGGAGGTTTGTGGCTGACAAAGTTCACAGATGACTGCAAACTGGGCGCCATAATTGATACTCCAGCAGACACAAGCATCCTTCAGAGAGGCCTCATAGAAATGGATAATTGGTGCCAGAGCCATGGCCTTAAGCTGAACACCAAAAAATGTATAGTCATACCCTTTGGGAAAAACAAGGTACCGACAAATTACCACATAGGTGGTAATCCATTTAGTACGGAAGAGGTAATCAGGGACCTAGGGACCCAGGTCGACAGTAACCTCTCATTTGACACTCACATTGCCAAAGTGGTTAGGAAGACCTTCTATATTGCCCACCTTATCATGAACGGTTTCACATCTAGATCAAGAGAGGTCATTGTGCCCCTGTACTCTTCTCTTATCAGGCCAATGATTGAGTACAATGCCCCATTTGGGATGTATCTCACCCGACACCTGCAGCAGTTGGAAAGACCCCAAAAGTTCCTCACCAAGAGGATAAAGGGTCTTAAACATATGTCATATGCTGCCCGACTGAAAAAACTCCAGCTCTATTCAGTCGCATACCGCCTACTCAGAGGTGATCTGTGCCTGACGTACAAGGCCATGTCCAATCCGGAATTAATGGACATGCTCCACCTCAGAAAATCCAAATCCATCAGAGCCACGAGAACAAGAGACTTAAACCTCAACACAGAAATAAATAGGACGTGCTGGAGGGACAGATTCATAACCCAGAGGCTCCCTACACTCTGGAACAGAATCCCAGTCCATGTTAGGCAGAGCCCCTCACTGACTCTATTCAAGAGAAATCTCAATGAGTGGATGGGAGATCGTAGGTTTACACTGGGGGTCATCTCTGTGTCACTACTAGACAGAGGCACAGTAAACTAAACCCTAAAAGGGCATAGTATTCTCATCCTAAGGGGTGGTGAAAGCCACACACACTCTGGCTAGGCTTATAAATGCCCTAGGGCAGATAGCCTAGTACGAACCTATGAACCTATGAACCTATGAACAAGCAGAAACCTGCTCAAATGAGGGGATTATGTTACTGTCATTGTTTGGGGAGAAACATATGGAGATTGAATAGGTCTTTCATTGATGTACATCAGATATGTTTTTTACACATTCAACAGCCATGCCTGCATAAAAATGTAATGTTTTTTCTCCCCAATTTTACATCAGCATGTAACCCCCATCCCTTGTCGTATTATGACTGACATATGTTTTTTCTTCTTTTTTTTTTACTTAAAAGGGATTTGGAACCAAAAAAAATGTGGCAGTCCCACGGAAAACTACATTTTCAAACGCTGAGAATGAGGTAATAGTCGAAGACCTCTGTCTCTATTAGTCACAGATCATAGATCCTCATTTAGCTGACAAGCCCTTCTATGACCATGAGTGGCAGCAGGTGGTTAATGATGTGATGTAGTGAGTGGCCAGGGTCATTACTACAAGAGTTCCAGATATAGTTCCAGTGATATGATCATGAATGCTATAAATGGAGCCAAGGCTGTGGCAGAGTAATAAAGGACAGTGATAACCTCTTCTGTTCATGCACTTTCTTCCCAGTTCATAAGATGGATTCTTGATTTTATCATGGATGCAGTCTATGGGCTACACTACCTCAGGGGAATATGTTAAGTCATAGAGATTTTGCATGGTGGTCGTTTTGCCCTCTGGGGTACATTGAAACCAGATATGCTCACCCACATGCTGCAGCATTGCACCAAGGAACTGGTAGAGCATTCTGCAGACAGTGGCCTATGAAACCCTTACTGTATACCCTGTGGGTCACTCAAAAGTCCCTGTAGTTATTATATATCATGCTACAAACCTTAGTTTCCACTGGGGCATGTTCTGCATAATTCCCATATGGTCTCAACTGAGGATAGCAGATGTCTGCTATTTGTTCTACAGTATCTCGGTCCACCCTGTAACAATCTATTATTACTATTTTATGTACCCATTGTTATGTTAAACATGGTCTGAACACCCTACATACCTTTTATGAGAGCCTGTTGCACATGCAGATTTATGATGGCTGGAGTAACCCCTAACATTTTTCAAAGTGCCCTTGCAGTTATATTCTAGCAGTCTTGGAATTCAGAGCAGGTGTGAGCAAGATATCTAGGTGCTCATTTATTAATTCTGAATTATTCTTCCATGATTATTTGCTTCAACATGTAATTCAGTTAATTATACTGCTAACCATTGTGTTACAGACTACCACAACATCTACTTGTGTTTCCTTAACTGCAAACAGCTCTTCTGTCATTGTTTATCATGCAAACAAGCTTAGCAAGCTATGTAGGCGTTTAAGCCTCACAGTAACACTTCTAAGTTGCCTTTTTTTCTTATCTTTTCGCATTTGACTTTATTATTTATTAATTAGCAGTTTTACTACTTCTGTTATCCTTTGTTATAGTTTCCCTTACTAATCCTCCTTCCCTCAGTCTTTCTCACTACAATTAATTTACAAAGTAAAAACACACACACACACACACACACATATATATATATATATATATATATATATATATATATATATATATATATATAGCGGTCAACATTTTGTACATCACAGATATTCTGTATTAGTCATTGTCATCTGTTATAAACTTATACTATGTATTTTTTCATACATTTTTGCTATTTATAAAACAATCCAGCATCCCTTCTGAAAATGACCATTGTCCAGAATGGTTAACTTGGTTAACAAAATGTAAAGAAATAGATAAATAAAAGCATCAGTTTTGTACAATGCACTTCCTTTTTCGGAAAGTAGGATTAGTAGGATTTTATAACATTTTCCACTCAGGACTTCCCCTTGCACCACCAACAACCCCACCACCAATGCCATTATTACCAAATTTATTTAATTTATTTTATTTGACATTTGTTGACCGGGCTAGTCCAACTGGATATATGTCCATTTTCAGTGGAGGCCCGGGGAGAAAAACACCAACAAACAAAAAACACACTATCATTTATAGCTTTTAATAAGTTTTGTTGGTGGTGCATAATGGTACAGAGAGGTAATTGTGGTGGGAGAGTTCCATAATTTGGGCTATGGCACAAGAGAATTTCTGTATAATGCTCCTGTCAAATTTTAGTTTATTGTCTAGTTGGGTATATAGTGGTGTTGTCTTTTGCTGTGATGTTAAAGTGAGAGTTGTTTTGAGTATGTTTGGTGGGTTGGAAGATGAGTAGTTTTAGCCATTGTTTTATGCTGAAGGATAGTGTTTGTAAAGGAGAGTAAGGCAGTGGTGGTGCTATGGTTTGGTGGAAACCATGCTGAGTACTGGAAAGGAGGTTGTGGAATTATATGTGAGACTTTTAATCAAGATGGATAGGTATTCACTTGGGAGGTTGAGATTACTAGTTGAAGGTGTGAAGTGTGTGTTGAATGAGGTAGCAATATTTTCTGAGGAGTGAGGGATGTTAGGAGGAGGGGAGTCTAGGGCAGACTGGTGGATGTTCAGGAAGGTAGTATTAAATGAGGCTATCTGATAAGCAGCCTGTTATATATGACTGGGGGTTCTTACTGACTAGTAATTTATAATATGTGACATTTACAAATACAGCTAAATTTGCAGATAATCATCCCATTCATTACATAAGTGGAATATCCAAAAAGCAAAGGGGTAAGAGAACACCACCCTTAAGAAGATGTTCATTGTCCAATTTATTTTTAAAGAACACGACGATTGCATGGTATGTAATTTTTAATTCATGTGGATAGTTATTCAGGAGGATAGGTTAAGTTAACTGATTAACCTTGTACGTTATCACTGTGTAAGGAAAGGTAACTGAACACTTTACTTAAACTATATCTAGGTAGCTTAAGCTGAAATGCTCCCTAACACAGAATCCTCACTAGATGGGGAAGAAATAGACTAATAAGCATCCTTGGGCAGAAACACATGGGTTGCAGGACTGTAAACTAGCCAAGGGATGCTGGTTCTTGCTTCTAATGGAACAGATGGGCCAATTAGATGAAAAACAGATCTAGGTCAAAATTCAGTGCCCCTCCCAGCCCCGAGTTCACAGCAACCAATGAGTAATTGTTCACTGAGACCTTGAACAACCATGTAAAAGACTTTGTAGAGGCCACTGTACATATTAGAAGTAAGCCCAAGAAAACGCTAAATACAAACTATGTGGAATTCTAACCTTAAAATGGTATATAACAAAAGGAGCAAAAGGCATGGCTAAAGTTAGGAAGAGAAAGTCCCATAATGATAGGAGCTGTTTACACAGAAACAATGTTAGGGGCTACTGTTGCTTTAATTCATGTGTATTTACAACAGGCTGCAGTCTATGCTGCTGTTGCTGCTAATAGACCAAGGCCAAGAAGGAGAAGAATTTTTAGACACCAGGTAACTTACCACAATCTGCTTGATGTGGAAATTGTAGCGCTACAGAGTAGACAGAGACACACTACAGGAACTCTGCAACCTATGTTATGTTCAGCTCAGACCCAGGGCAAACCTAGGGAAACCAATGCCAGTGCAGAGAAAAGTATGTGTAGTCATTAGAGCTGCAGAAGCCTTTCACAGACAAACAAGGGGCATGTTGGAGGTTTCATGGGCATCAACATCCAGGATACTCAATCAGTTATGGAATGCTATGCTCCAACATGCTAGTGATCACATATATTTTCCCGCAGTCCTCAGGATAGGGCCACAAATATGCAAGAGTTCAAGCCTGTAACACACTACCTGGAAGAACTTGGTGCAATAGAGTGTTCACATGTAGAAATCAAGGAACCACACAGGGAAAGGTGCAGGTTCTACATAATTAAGAAAGGCTTCCACTCCATCAACTGCCATGCCATGTGTAATGCTAAGAGAATCATCTTGAATGTGTATATTGGCTACCCAGGTAGTTACCATGACTCACATATCTGGCACATCTCACAACTGCATCAAATGTTCAGTTGGGGTGATATTCCACAGGGTCATTTACTGGGCGATGCAGGTTATCCAGTGGAACCATGGCTGATGATGCCCATCAGAAATACACAAACACCTGCAGAAGAACTACATAATAAGGCACATGCTCAAACTAGAAATATCATAGAACATGTGTTTGGGCTGCTGAAGTCATGGTTCTATTGCCTAGATACATCTGGGGGAGCCCTACAGTACAACCCATGCACATGTACAGAACTTTTCACAGTGTATACCATGCTTCACATCATCATCTTGAGAAAACAGCATCAACAAGGGGAAGGAACATGCACACCCCACAACCCATGGGAAGGTCATGACAGCCACATGCATGTAAGCACTCAGATGGGGAACCAGCAGCTGCCATGGGTGCAGGCTGACATAGGTGTGCTCAATATGCCCTCACATTGGCTAATAAGCAATGCATACATACTCCCCAACTAAGAGGCTAAAACCTTCATCCTACATGTATAGATATAGTAACATTGATGCCAGGCAATGCTCACAGCCTTCACGTACCCATGTAATGGTTGTGTATTCCTGGCATCAGACAGACTCATCCCTGAAATAAACCTGTATTAACTTCTGGATTTACACGGTAAGTGTTCAACCTGGAGTTAGGGTTGCCAGTTGTCTAGTTTTTGACTGGACTGTCCGGTTTTGTGATAAATTGTCTGGTTACAAATTTCATTCAAAACCAGACACGTGAAGTCCAGGTTTTGTGCCACACTGCCAATGTCTGGAGTGTAAGCATAATGGGAATGCTATTAAGTAGCGATCTTCACTTGATCTTCCTGCTTACTGGCCTTCACCACAATCCTCCACCATTCAATCACTACTAAGACCTCACCACCACTTCCATGTTTTGAGAACAAACTCTGGTAGGCAAGTCTCGACACAGATGCTGGCCCGGAACCATAGTCTATAGCGTGAGGGGTGGAGGAGCCCCCCCCCCACTTTTACAGCTGCAAAAACCATGGTACGGTCCAGTACATCTATGTGTGTGTGTGTTCCTGCTGCCCGCACAATTTTAAAATAAAGGACAGTAAGTACAGCTTTCATGGAGAGTTTACATTAGCCCTAATGATGAAGGAAGGCCTGAGATCAGCATTTTTTTTTCATTGCTTTACCTTGACATGGAAGTGGAACACAAGGAAGTTTGAAAGCAGAAAGTTTCACTGAAGTTAGACAGAGGTGTTCTCTGCTTTATGCTGTATCTGTTTTGTGTTTGGCAGATCCTGTGGTAGTCTCCCAGAGGTAAAGAAGTCAGTGTGAGCAAAGTATTTACAGACTTGTAGCACCTTATTAAGTATTATGTTTTGGAACTGAATAAATAGCTTTTTCATTTTCCTGGAGTTGCCAAGGCAACTAACTGTATGACCAGTTGTAGAGCAACCTGTTCTGTCTGGGCATCCAGTGAGGTTGACAGGGACTGGGAGGCAAACAGACGATTGGGTTAACCGCAGCCATGGAAAAGCCAATTAAAGACGGACAGTTGTAAACTTGTACATGCAGCAGCAAAGGTTTGGCAAGGTAGGAGTTACTTATACATTTTTAGTAGACAGCTTATTGTTGTCAAATATAAGTTGCACAATTTAGAAGGGCAGATGTATTGTTCTGTACTTGCCTTGAGAGAGAAAGCAAATTCAGTGCAATGCTTTGTAGAAGATATTTCAAGTTGTTTAATCCTCTTTGGAACAGGCCTTTATTCTTTTGTTTAAACGAAGTGTAGCAAAGAAAAACAAATGCTAACTTTACTTTAACGCTATGAAGGAGGTGGTGATACTGATTTCATAGCACTCCCAGTCCCACCCCCAACACACACACACACACACACACACACACACACACACACACACACACACACACACACACACACACACACACACACACACACACACACACACACACACACACACACACACACACACATCACCACCATCTGGGTAGTTGATAGGGTAATAGATGAAAACTTATAATGATTTGATAATTAGCACATCGGTGGTGGTCTCTATGCAGCCATTGAGTCCTGAAAATGCACCCCCTTATTTAACTGTATGCGTGTATGTATACATATGTATTTGTATGTGTGTATCTAGTGGTTGAAGTAGCATTCTTGGACATAGAAGGGTGCTGTTGAATGAAGTGTCATTTACCTTGATAGAGAAGATGAACAGTAAAATGAAGTACTGCTGACGTGTATATTTATCCGTAGAGATTGTGGTATTGTACACCAGCAATCAACTACCACAATGAGCTGTCAAACAGAAGATCAAGGAGAAAACACATAATTTTATAAATCTGGGACTGAAGCAGGGTTTAAAATGTTGCTATTATTCACTTAGAGTTTAGACTTGGAGGACGTGTATTATATTTTCCCAAGAATAATAAATCTATGCCTGTAAGGATTGGTATCGTTTGTTGTTGGCTATTTTCAGTAGTTTATAACAACGTTGCATGGTTGGCCAAGGTCAAAGTAGCATTTTAAGGCAGAATCAGGGACATCACTGAAACCACAGAAATATGGCAGTGCACAGATATTGACCTTATCAGCTGTAGTACTTTGTGGCTGGTGGACTGCCTGAAGTAGTCTGAAGGGGGTTGCCGGTGGAGGAATTGGTTCTTGCATTGTGTGGATTGGTCTATCTTCTAGCTTATTTACATTGCTCATTGTGGACTTCTGTGTTTGTGCTATTTTATTTCAATAGCTGTAATCATTGTAGAAGTAAATAAGAAAACAGTATGCACACTGAGAGGTGTGTTCCCATCAGCTGATGTCACGGTGATGTCACAAAGTGGGCGGATCATGGCTGGGTGAGGGGGTGGGAATGGGTGGAGTTACGGGTGATGTGAGGGACGTGACCTTAGTCCAGTTTTAGCCAGAAAGAAAGCTGGCAACCCTACCTTGAGTGTTAAACCAGAATTGTGTAATAATACAAATGAATGGCATACCCTTGCATATTCTTACTTGCAAATGTAAGGAAGTAAAAGTTGGTTGATTTGTACAGCAGTGACTTTCAAGTGAAGCTAGACCATATTTTTCTACAGGTAATAGTGAGTTTGTTAGGAGGCGAGAAAGTAAGTATAACATTGGTTTGAGGTTTAACGTTACTTATACTAGTGATGTACATTGTTACAAGGATATCATTAAACACACTGGGGTGTCCTTAGAACTGATAATGATATCTCTAGGCACATACTTTAAGTGCTGTGTTTTTTATATAAGAACAGTAGGTCACTGAGAAGTAGGTTGCATTACCCAAAGGATGCAAGTAGGAATTCTCATTTAGTTGGAACTAAACCATGTGGTCATTGCAACTGGTGTGTATATATTGACAGCAGTTGCAAATTTGAACATCCTGACCAAGGTAGATGTTATAATTTCATAATAGCAGCTACAAGTGATACCTCACATATTGTTTATTTAGCTGACTGCGTTATATGCAAAAAGTTTTACATAGGTAAGTCTGACCGTCCTTTCAGAGAATGCATAAGAGAACATATCTACCATATGAATAAAGGTAATGTGGTTAGTGCATTGGTGAAGCATGTTTTGAGTACTAACTCTAGTCATGGTTTTAGATTTTTAGTAATCGCTAGGGTTTATGAGAATGTGAGGCAGGGTGATATACATGCTAAGACCGAGGATTTGGAATCCTCATGGATAGTGAGGTTCAGGGCTGATGTAGGACATGGGCTTAATGAATCAGTTCCATTAGTACCCAAATTAAAGAAGAGACCCCTAAGAAGGTAGTTATTAGTATTAAAGTATAGTTTTAGTATGCATTCTTTATCTATGTTTTTAAATTAAATTTATATGTCTTTTATATGTGTTGTGTCTTTAAATTTGTGGTTTTAAATTTTAATTTGTATCATGTGACATCTGATGTATAAATAGGGGTGTGTTTTTTAGTGCTTTTGTAATACACCTGATGATGCCTGTTTAGTGAAAGCGCTTGTGATTTGTTGCACTGCAGTAAAAATTCTGAACTGGATATATCAGCTGTTTCTGTGTCTTCCTATTCGTTTGTTGCTGGAATTTTTACTTTGGACACAGTAAGTGAGCCTTTCATAGTGGTAGTAGTTTTTGTTGCTCTGTAATTGTGATGGTCCGTAAGAAGTTAAGCAAAAGGCAAGGATTCCAGCATCACAATGAAGATTAACACAGGTGGTTTTAAAATTTTGCCCTCTATATGTCCATTAACCATACTTTTAACAAGAACTTGGAGGGCACATCCAGGTCACGCCCATGTGTAATCAATTTGAATGTGTTAACTTTATCAAAGAAGTATCCTTCCCAAAAATAAAAAAAATACAGTTAAAATGTTAAACAGAAAATTGCATTTGCTGTTAATATGTTACTATCCATTTTTGTCAGTATTTTACCATCCAAGAAGTATTTAACATTTGATATAGTTAAGCCTACCTGGAAGGTCCTCCTGGGACATACTTATCCTCCCTGAAACAGCTGCACCACCATCGATGACATACTGTTGTGCACTTATCCGTGAGCTGTCTGGACTCCTGATAGTGGACTGGAACTCTTCATCTGGTGTCAGTGGTGGCTGTGTAGCACATCCCCCAGGCAGCCATCTGGTCATGGGCCACTGCAGCTGCTCTCCTCCGGGCAGAAGAAATCATATCAATGGCCCTATTATGCACCTGGTAATATGCCCTGCTGTGTCCTCCCACTGCATTAACATCAGTTACTATCTGCTGCCAAATTTGCATTCTGATAGACATATCTCCATGTCCCCTTCACAAGCAAAAAGGAACCATGTCACCTAAATACTTCCACAATTACCTCATTTTCAGGGTCAGTGAAGGAGGGTTTGCAAGGATTGGGACACCAGGGTGCCATGCTCCTAGCTGACATAAAACACAACAGAAGGATAATACACATAAGTGTCACACAAATGCATGAATCTCACCATACCCAATAGAACCAAGATGCTCTCCTCCAAAAAAATGGAAGCCAATCTGGTGGTCCCCTGCCATAAACAAATTCTACAACAGAAGGAGAAAACTGATGTGGAATAAGGAGAAGTCCCAAGACTGGAAAAACTCCCTTATCAGCCTCAACAAAATGTTGGGATCCCTCATCACATCCTCTAAAGCTAGCTATGAAAACAGAAATGCAGCAGATAGTAAAGACAACCACAAGCCCTTCTATAGTTATGTAAAGAATCTCCATGACAATACCCAGATTTGCTCTGAACTACTGCACAATGGTACCTTCCATACCGAGCCAACAGATATTGCCAATATACTGGCCAAAAGATTCAGTGCCAACTTTACCCCTTTCTCCCCCTGAAAGGACCAATCACAATACCAGTAGATTGCCAGGTACCCAGTATTAATGCTGCACAGGTTAAAACAGCACTGTCCAAGGCCAAGAATACAGCTTCTATGGGACTTGGCAATATCCCTGGATGTGTTCTACATGAACTACAGAGTGAAATGGCACCTCACCTGTGTGTCCTGTTCAATCACAGCCTCACCTCAGGCTTTGTCCCTACTGAATAGTACACTGCTATAGTCATCCCTCTCCACAAAGGAGGAGCGACTACAGATCCTGGGAACTATCTCCCCATTAGCCTGACAAGTCCGATATGCAAAGCTATTGAATGCCTCTTCATGGTCCTAATAAACAAGGATATAGGGAATCTCCATACTCTGGATCCCACACAGTTTGGTTTTGTGAAGGGCAGATCATACCTGCTCAACTTCTTTGAGTCAGTCACCAGAGCTGTGGATGAAGGCAAGGTAGTTCAGACAACCTACCTTGATCTGGCCACTCAGGAATCATAGAAAAACTCACTACGCTAGGTATCAACCCTTATATTACAAAGGTGGGTTGCAAACTGGCTCACAGATAGAACCCACAGTATGACCAGTCACGAGTGGAGTTCCACAGGGATCAGTCCTGGGTCCTCTCCTGTTTGGTATATACTTTTATGAAGTCCAGGCCAACATGAAGGGACTCTGGCTGACAAAGTTCTCTGATGATTGCAAGTTGGGAGCCATTATTAACTGCCCAAGTGATGTTGACATCCTACAGAAAGGCCTCAATGAGACCAACAACTGGTGTCAGAACCATGGCCTTAAGCTCAAAGCCAAAGGAGAATAATATGTTGATAAATACATCAAAAACTAAGCATATGATATTTGGGAGACACAAACTGCAAGGTGAATATTTTATACAGCACACAGTGATTGAAACTGTAGACTCGTTTAAGGACCTGGATATATAGGTAGATTCAGCTATGAGTTTTTCTAATCATATCAACCAATTGGCTAATGACAGTTATAGAACTATAGGTTGTATAAAAAGATTTATAAAGTCTAGGAAATCAAACATAATGAAGTCATTGTTTTTTAATTACATTAGACCCAAACTTGAGTATGGAATAATAATATGGAAACCCTTTAGGAAAACAAGCATGAATAAACTGGAAGGAGTACAGTGGAAATATACCAAGGGCATCCATGGATGTGAAAAATCTAAGTTATTATGAAAGACTTAAATAACTTGTACAGTGTCACTTACAGATATTTAAGAGGAGATCTTATTCAGGTATATAGAGCATTTAGGGACAACTACCTCTGGGGGATGTTTGGGGTTATCAAAAAGTACTAGAGAACCATCAGATAACCTATGTAGAAGATTCTATAGGAATGAGAAATATACTAATTGGTTCTCTGGCAGAGTAGCTGATGCTTGGAACAGACTACCAAATTACATTAAAGCAAGAACTAGCTTAGATATTTTTAGAACAGCCTGGACATTTATTATGGGAACAGATGTTTTTGTATATTGGCAAGCTAGAAGGGCATTAATTCCCATGCTTGGAGCATTTGTATGCATGTATGTATGTAAAAAAATTGTCATCATCCCCTTTGTGAAAAACCCAGTTCCCATGAATTGCCACATTGATGGTAGTCCACTGAACACAAAAGGCATTATAAGAGATCTGGGAACACAGGTTGACAGCAACCTCTCTTTTGACCACCACATTGCCACTATGGTCAGAAAGTCCTATGTGGCACATCTCATTACTAAGGGTTTTGATTCCAGGAAGAAAGAGGTCATTGTCTCCCTCTACTCTTCCCTCAGTCCAATCATCAAGTACAATGCCCAATTTTGCATGTACCTCACTAGATACCTGCAACAACTGGAGAGGCCACAAAAGTCCCTCACAAAGAGCATCCTAGCCCTTAAATGCTTGTCCTATATGGACAGACTCAAAAACTCCAACTATTCTCTGTTTCATATCACCTACATAGAGGCTATCTCTGCTTGACTTACAAAGCCATGTCTGACCCAGCTCTGTTAGAAATGTTACATCTAAAGAAATCCCAATCCCTCCGCACCACACGTTTCAGAGACCTCAGCCTCATTACCAACACCAACAGAATGTGCTGGAGGGACAGGTTCATAACCCAGAGACTGACAATGCTATGGAATAGACTTCCCATACATATCAAACAGAGCACCTCACTGGCCATCTTCATGAGAAATCTTGATGAGTGGATGGGAAATAGAAAATTCACTCTGGGGGATCACTTCAGTGGCTCTACTCAACAGAGGCACTTTAAAATAAGGCCTAGTGGCATGATGTCAAGGTAATCCTATGGACTAGGCTTGTAAAGGCTCCAGGGCCATTAGCCTAGTATGCACCTATGAACCTATGAAATAAAAGTCCTCTGGTTTAGATATGACACATAAAAGGTTTACTATTAGACATTGGAGAAGCATTGCTAACACAATTGGCTGGGCTTAAAATGGCTCACAAGGGCAGTTAGCTTAGTACTAATCTATGAACCTATAAATAATCAATATCTTCACATATAAAAAAACGAATAATGCATTTGTTACATATTACAATCACACAGGTTGGATACAAAACAAGTAGAGACTTTTTTTTCCTGTGCCAACACATTAATGGAACTTGGCTCCCCACCCCCAAAAACAACATGCAAATTACACTTTTTGCAAACAAACCTTCAGTGAACTGCTAAAAGTGCTATCAACTAAACTGTCCATGATATATGTCTACACCTTTACCATAGAAAGTTCAATAATATGCAATTGTCAGTCATGTCTACCACTGTTCAGCACTTCCCTACAGTTGTGTATGGTCCATCTTAGAAGGCTAACACCCCTGTGTAATTAGCAAATATAGGACACAACTCTGCACAGAAATAACAATTTATAGTGTGAAGAGGAAACATAAGCTGTTCTGATGCATTTAATAATGTTGTGCGTCTCAGAGATGTGCCTATGCCATCAGTACACTTATAAGAAATGCATACAGATAAAAGTTATCCATTTGGTAATGCACACACACACACACACACGCGCGCGCGTGTGCGCTGTGTGTGTGTGTGTGTGTATATTTTTTCTCTTGGTGACATTTAAGCATATTCAGTATATAGCTAATATACCTTTATCAAGATTAGTAGTCTTTTGTGCAGATCATTCCAAAGTCATATTCTGTGTTATCCACATAAACAAGTCTCCTCACCTTCAGTTTCCCTAAATACACAGTTCCCTCTTTATGATGTAGATTCAGAGCTGTGAGCACAGTGAAGATCCAAATGTGGTTTAAACTCATTATAATTCCTGAATCCCAAATAATTGAATAATTGGCTCTGTGTCACAGATGTAACCATAATACGGGCACTCACTGTTTGTTTCTAATGGATTGCAACTGTGCATGATTACTGGTAGTGAAAAGAAAACACAACAGCAGTTCAGACTCCCTTACCTCCAGCTGGTATGTCAGCCAGATTAGATTTACAAAGTGTAGAAGCAATTTATCAAAGCTTGAAATATAACCAATCAGCACACATTTTGCAATGTCTGTTCAACAACATCCACCATGTCCTTAATTTCTTGACAACGGCATGTTCCTGCCATTTAATATCCTCCACATTTTAAGGATAATTATACAGAATGCATTACAGACTGTGTCTCACATTACTGGTCACATAAGACAAGAATGAGCAACAAATACAGGCAGACAAGACAGAGCGGCATATATGCTTGTGGTTGTGTGATCACACAGTGCACTACATCTGAAATTAATACATGTACTAACAAGTGTCATATGTTTTGGTACTACTGTTGGTGATGTCGCAGTTGGTTGTATGCACAATGATTTTCAATCTTTACTACAAAGCTGTTTCTGTGGCAAAGAGGGATAAGACATCCTTATTGTGTTTTGAAGATTCATTGAAATGAAAGTTCAAATCCCACATTATGTGAAATTATGTCATGTGTACTAACATTAATTTAAGTCCTGCTGTTGATGTAATGGATGTATTTGCTTCCTTTGACATAATTTTGCAATTGTTTTAAATGCCAATGTTTGCACTATGTGTGGCTTCTAGCAAACAGAGGAAAACACAAGTTTTAGCTAAGCCTAATTTTGTTTGTGCACCATTTAGCAGTACACAAACCTGAACTAGTGGACCACAAAGGAGGCAGACAGAACACCTGCAGACAGAGTACAAACAGTGCAAAAGTAAAAAGGATAAAATGTTGCAGTTTTCACTTGCCATCATGCAGCACTAAGCAGCTACCCACAAAAGCTGCAGCCATCCAACACTGTAAAAATAAATTTTAGCAATGCATAAAGCCAAACAAACATGTGTCAGGTCATGATGTTTATGCTCCCTGTACATGTCTCCAAACTTACATCACCTAACAGTAACAGCAGCAGACACCCCTCAAAGTAATGTCAAGTGTCAGATTAACCTTTCTATTTCAAAAAAATAATTTCCTCTCTGTTTGACACTGTTGCTCAAATCTTAACATTGCACAAACTCACTTAGCATCATTTCCTGGGTTTACACACTACCAGTAAATGCAATAACAGGAATTGGTTAGCATCATTTCCTGGGTTTGCACCCTACCACTAAATGCAATAACAGGAATTGGTGGGAAATCATCATTCTCCATTGCACTATTCTTTTGAAGTAGACATGGCTGGTGTTAGAGGAGAAGGTGCTCAGTTTAAGACTCAGAGGTGGTGTGTTTAGGAATCCTAAAACTTTATTGGACTCCTGGTAAAGCACCATAGACAAAGGCTTCTGCAGGGGGATTATTCTGGCTCCCAGTACAAGTCTGAGTCATGGAATAGTTTTGTCCAGAAAGTATCCATTGCAACTGGTATCCCACACACTGTAGAACAATGTAGGCACCATACTAATGATGTACACAGGCATAAGAGAGATACACTCAACCAGTGATTGGCTGAGTTCAGAACAAGAGACATCCCATAGCTGTGTAAGTATGCTAATATAGAGAATTTATAATACATAGAAAGCTACATTTAGGCCAAACTGCTATGCATAATGTCCTTCTGTTCTTTTTTTTTTTCCACTGCTAATCCCCAGATAGATGTAAATCGTCAAGCTCACTGTGAACATCTGGAGATGTTGAGGGAAGCAAGCGGTATTAATGCAGCATAAAAGAAGTCTTATTTCCACTTTAAAAGTGTAGTCAAATATTTTTTGTCTTCTTTACAGTAGTAGCACATTACGTATGTGTATCCTAACTGTACAAGCAAGTATGCATGGATTACTCTGTAGTACAAACCAACTTCAGGGGTCAAGTGTAAAGCTATAGTCACAGGTTTTGGCTTCAAATAACACAAGTAACAACTAAACAATACTGCCATTTTTTTAATAATATTACAGATTTTAGAAGCTGTACCATTGGCATAAATGCCCTGCTGTTAAGTGTAATCTTTATAATTGGACCAAGCATATATACAATATATTCACACTGCAAGCATTAGTTTGAGCAATCTGTTATTATTGTTTGTAGTTGTTAGGACATATACTTAAATGTAAAACTTCAGATAAAATAGTAGTATTATTGTGATAATTAATTGTATGTCACATATGGCACTAATGTTATTTTTTTCTCTCACCCCAACCCTCATCTCTTTTTTTTTTACTATGTGTCATCTAAATGTCTCTGTGTCATCCATCTGTAACAAATTAGTCAATGGTCACAACACAGTGAGGTCAACCAACTCCATTTGCCTCTGCACTAGCTGGGCCCTCAGGTAGTGGTACTCCAGAAGCTTGTGCTGTGCTACCCTCCTTGAGTACAGCTGGAGGTGGTGATTTCATCAGCCATCAAGAGTTTTCAGGGCTGGTATATAGTTCCATATGCAGAACCACTGGTGCATGCCTATGCTTGATGGGGAGACTGCTCTCCTTCATAGTACATAGGAGGAGGAGATATCAAGCACTTCAGTAGCCAATAGTACTAGATTCTCACTATCCCCATTTTTGACTGTCATGAGTTCAAGTTGTCTCCTCCCTCACCCCAATGAAGGTGTCCCCCAATCTTTGGTGTCCCCCACCATCCATATGTCTCATCTTGTTTATATTTGCTTCCTCACCTATCCAACTTACCTGATCCAAAAATAACAACATGCCTTATCCAGCATTCCTCTCTTAATGAAAAAAAGAACAAATAGGCACCTGTCCCACAAAAAAATATCATGCCATACATAGCTCTCCATTTTGGACACATATCTATTTGACACTCCTGATTCACTCCAATTGGCTGCAGCACGATTCCATTGTTGTTACCTCTGTTTGTGGAGGTGACAGTCCAAATTTAACTAATATTCTGTACATATTTTTATTTTACACTGTTTAAGAAATGGGTAGCTATGGTTTTTTCCTACCTCCCTCTTGCACATTTCTATATTGCTTTCTGTTTCTTCTATCTCTTGCTTGCCCCAGTTCACATTTTCCTAACTACTGCATTTTAACACCTATAATCTGGTCAAAGAATAGAATCATTCACAGCACATGTATGTGGCAAAAAAAAAAAAAAACAATGGAGCACTTTATTTTTTGACTTCTGTGCTCGCATGGAGTTTGGCATTGAGTGCAAATTCCAAGCAGCTCTTTCTTGCTGCAGTTAGCTCTGCACAATGCCACTTAAACATGCTATGCTACAGCAGAACATAGTAACACAGTGAATGGAGCTTAAAGTATAATCTACTTCCATTATTACTACTTATTTAAAAGTATTATATACACCTGGGCACAAACCCTATATTGTCTGTGCTCAAAAATAAACATGACAATGCATTTATACTTACTACTACAGAGTCAGTTAAGCAGCAGGTATGTTTCATACACTCAAAATGCGCGCACACATTAAAAGCTAAATCAATGTGCATCTTGCATGTGCAAACACTTTGCAGCCATCACACAGACCTGCTACTTTGCAGTGCACTATGCATAGTGGACAATAACAATGATTATTGCTGTTTAATGTCCATTTAGTGTTCCTGATATGAAAATATATGTGGAAACAGAAATAATGAAGGTCATATGTAAGAAAATGTGAGTTATTTACAATACAGCCATCTCTTACCTCCCTTCATGCACTGTGAACATGGTCTCCCAGTACTTGTTCACACATCTTTAGAATGACAATGCACATTATAATTTTAAAATGCCTACCAATCCATTGTAGATAGCCATATCAACCTCCTCTATCTGACATCCCCTACTGATGTCATCTAGAATAAGTTGTCCTGCAGCCTTATAAAAGTCAGACTTGTGGTGTGGCACTTGCGTAATGTCTTGAGTTCTCTAGTCTGTGTATTTAGGTAGGGGTTCAGTTCTCACTATAGTCATCCGGGAGATGTGTGTGTGTGTGTGTGTGTGTGTGTGTGTGTGTGTGTGTGTGTGTGTGTGTGTGTGTGTGTGTGTGTGTGTGTGTGTGTGTGTGTGCATGTGCATGTCTATCTTGTCAGAGGAGCATAAGTGTGTATCTTTCAATGCCATGGATTTCCAATATTTTGACACTTGCACATGCCTTCCCATCCATTGCAGGCAACCCTGACATCCTCCTGTCTACAACATCCCCTGCTGATGTCATCCACTGTAAGTTGTCCTGCAGCCTTGTAAAGTCAGACTTATACCATGGCACCTGTGTAATATCCTGCATTCTCTAGTCTGTGTCCATCAGTAGGGGTTTAGTTCTCACTACATTCATCTAGGAGGTGTGTGTGTGTGTGTGTTGGCAACTGCTTGACATTACAGAGCATTTTACAACAGAATGCAGGACTGTGCTCTTACCATTTCCTCCTCCCCACACACTGCTGATTTGTGTTGTACAGTATACCCATCAGAGCAGGGTCAGAGATGGATTGTAGTCCAGGCACAAATCACATTTCAGAAACAGGGATTTCAGACTATCGACTTACATCATCGCATGACTTGTAGGACTTGTATTTTCTTGGTGTAAAACCTGTATGTTCTGTGCAGCAACTGCACAAAACAAGGGGGTCTGGTGAGGTACATGCAAATGGAAGCAGTATACTGTATTGGTATTCTGATGAGGGTCACGTTCAGTGCTCTTATATTACCCTCACATCTGGATAGAATGGCCTGACTTATGAGGTGTATGATGCAGCGTTTCCATACCATTGTAGACTTATTGGTTGAAGTTCAGATTGCTATCTACCCATGTTCCCAGATCTTGCACCATTGGTTTCAGCAAGGGGGGGGTGTTCTCAATGGTGTACTTATCAGGAAATTCCACTTTGTATAAGGGCCAAATCCTGACACATTCTGTATATATTAGTAGACTGTGTGACTTTGGCACCAATCATTTATGCATGTTAGCCCCTCCTATAGTATGTTCGTATCATTGTTGGACTCACTGATTGCAACTAATACACAGGAATCAGCAAACCTGTTAAGCTACAGGTCATATTCTGAAGCTGGGACTGTTGAGAAATTTATTCCAAACAGTGTTGGGACCAGCAATGATCCCTGGAGTACACTAATGGTGACAGCTGCAATGGTAGAGGTTGATTCACCAACTTTCACAGTATGTGGTCTGTTGGTGAGGCAATTTGTTAACCATCTAGTGACATAAGTGTTAATCCCCAGCTGGTAGAGTTTTTCAATGATACCTGAGTGGGGGGATTGTGTCCAAACCCTAGTATAGATCAAGACAGGCAAGTATGCACTGTTACACCTAGATGTAGACCTATCACCCAGAATTACTGGGCTGTGGCAACATCACAGATCGCCTATAGCATGACTCAAAACATATGGCTACCTCACATGGTTTAAGACTTACTTCAACACACCCTCCAGATGGACTATATTCCCATACATAGAAGGGTGTACATCACCATGCATCTATCATGGTGGTATGGACAGCACCTGATGCATGCATGCATGTATAAACACATCCTGACTCTCCTAATCTGTGAGGTTGACCAACATGGCATTATTGACCTTTTCTGAATGAACACTAGTAATATCCCAGTGGTGTGACACAGACATGTGTGTAGTTCATACTACATCTATGTCAGACACATCTGTCAAATGTCCTCAAAGAGATCATGCATGGCATGCAAGATGATAACACTGTCATCCTGTGGAAAATTACTAGGCCAAGGCATTTGGCATGAGTCCACATTGAGGTATTCACTCCACACTGTCAGATATGGTCATAAACAGATATATCAAGTGGGTTGAACTCTGAATCACATATATGACATCTAAATATGTTGGAATGTGTGAAGTGACCTATACCTCATGTCCAGTGATCAAGTCTGTACATCAGGACTGTCTGATAGACCTTTTCCTGTCCATGCTTTAGATCACAGGATGCCAAAAATGACATACAAATCCTGTGTCCCAACAGCTTCATGGAGGACTACAGATTGTGGGCAATCACTGACTCCAACTGTGATATTTGTATAATACAGACAGTATCAACACACATCAAAGACTGCTGCCACAGCCATGACAACACGAGTTGCAAAAAAAATACATGTGGAGATTTGTTTCATTATGCAAACAAAAGCACAAACCAAGGACCATGTAAAAGG
Organism: Protopterus annectens; assembly: GCF_019279795.1. NCBI lineage: Eukaryota > Metazoa > Chordata > Ceratodontiformes > Protopteridae > Protopterus > Protopterus annectens. The sequence goes on from NC_056726.1 coordinate 1,130,962,947, forward strand.
GATACCCTATAAGCAGACTACTTGTTGTGTGGCCTGTGTCCTGGGTTATATGGTATGTGGAATGGCCACCAGCATGTGTCCATAATATCTTCATAGTTCACAGCCTTCACCACACCAATACCAGAGTACATTGTTTCCTTCCTCATGTCCCTCCATACACATCTTCCAATGATGTATAACTGAAGTGTACCACCATTGCTACAGTAAGCTGTCACACATCTGTTTATGCATATGTAGATATTACTGTTTTTGCATAAAGATTATTTTCTGATGGAGTGGAACACCCATCAAGGTGTAATGCCACATGCATGTGTGATATCTGTTCTAGTGATGCACTCAGTACATACATAGCTAATTAATGACATCAGTGGCATTGTTTGCATTCATGACAGTGTGGATTATGCAATATATATATATATGTCTGCCATACACACCATTCAAATAGCATGTAGTGATCACAATGTCGTGTCTCTCCTCACATGTCCAGCATATGTTAGTGTCAGGAGAGTGTGCTTGATTACATTCATAGATTACTGTCATGTCAGTTTGTACAAGTGTGTTGGTGCAGAACCATCTATGCTCACTCAGAATCACATATGTTATGTCAGAGACATGGGTATTGCAGGTGGCATTATTCTGATATTGCCCATGATTGCACATGCTGGTTTTACTGTTGGCATGAGCCTGTAAGTGTGTTCCACTGTTTGGAAACCTCTGTTGATAATACAGACATATTCAGTAAAATCAGTTTGCACAGCTTCACAAATGCACCCAACCCCAATTGTATACAACATCCCTCCTCTCCATTATGGAGGTCCTCTCCATTATTCATGTCTGGATGATTATATCACAGAGACATCTTCTCCACTGTTATGTCATCTTGTGTGACAGTCACAAACTATACTTTTGTCACTGTGCAGTCCATAATGTGCCATGTGGTGCTATTATTGGTGTTCCTGCAACAACTGTCATCCCCTTTACATGCCCTAATCTTTAGCACATTACAATGTTTCACATGTCCTCCTTCCCGGTGTTCAATCCCTAAACTTCATCTTGGTGTCCATATTCAATATACACATTTCCCATGTCTGTTTATTATACATGGCACTCCATGTATCCTTACAGATCAGCTACACAAGTTTTACAGACTGCCTGTAATGGGATTCCATGATATTCTGCACTGTATACAATGTCATGTCCTGTACTGTGCTTGGAACATACACATTAATATATGATAAACTATGGTAATCCTTGGGGCATTCAGTGTAATCCCGCTAACCCAATCTGCTGTAATTTAAACAAGTTTGCTATCAGTGTTCCTTTACATGGTTTCCTGGCTACCAACACTGTTATCAGCCAAGAAACCCTACTTGTTTACGTCTGAACATGGTGCATGGCATGAATATGCATTTAGCGCTGGTGCTCACCACAGAACACGTAAACTCCATGTAGACTTTGTACAAAGTCTACACAGAGTTTATTGAATTCAATATTATTGAATCCCATAGAATAATTTAAGTAACCATCTAGATTCCACTAAATTTGAAACAATATGCCAGTAAGCTCATTTAAGTTCCAGGAAAAATGGTATACAGAATATAGAATTCTAGCTTGTAACATTTTGAATTTCATTTTATGCAATAATTTATTTTAATGCAGTAGAAAATATTTGTAATAGTTAATAGCAGGACTCATGAATCTGTATTTTCTGTGCAGGAACAGTGTAGCCATTCCTGCACTGAATATGGCCACCAAGTGATCCAGGAACGTGCCATTTTGACTTGCAAGAGTGTGCCTACACTTTTCCTGCATGGAAACCCATGCAGGATGCTAATTACCTCATCTGCTGGTGACAACCATGCATATGAGGTGAATTAGGGGTCCAGGAAGTAGGCAGATAACTGTGCAGGAACAGTGTAAGGTGCAGAATTGTATTCAGCTACTAGCCGAATACATTTCTGCAAAAATGAAAACGGATCCATGACAGCTCCAATAAAAGCATGTACCCTAATCTGTAGGCATGCCAATGGCCAAATATATGACCATTGACATGGAAAACTGTTTAATTTTTATAAAAATAATTTTTTTTGGCTGATCTCGTAGATTTAAGCACAGGGCAGCACTGCGCAAATGGAATCGTGGGGGAAAAATGTGAAAAGTCAATTTTAAGGGAAACCTGCATTGTGTCATTGTACTCTATGGCAAGCAGAATCAAAACAATGGTAGGGAACCGTGGTTGCTAAGGGGGAAGGCTCTTGTATAGTGCAGTAACTATGGATTAAGGCAGTGGGATATGTTAATCATAGTATCATCATATATTAGTATCATAGATTAGTACTAGACTAACTGCCCTCATGGGCCATTTTAAGCCTAGCCAATCACCTCATGCGAGAATCAAACCCTGCACCTTGTGTTTCTAAGGTAAGCACATTAACCATTATGCCAGCCTGTCTCCCTCATTAATTAATGAGGGGACTTGTACTGAATCATAAAATTCTTCTAAGTGTCACATTGCACCTAACCGGATAAGTGCTCTAACACCATCTTGTATGCAGGAGGAGCAACAGACATGAAAAGGGGTATGCCATGCTTGCTCTAAGGACATTGGAGCTCCATTGCCTGGGACATTCACACACACACATGGACAAATGACAGAACTGGCTCCCCACCTAAGCACCATGTTCAATCATAGTCTCATGTCAGGCTCTGTGCCCACTGAATGGCACACAACAACAGTTATCCCACTCCACAAAGGGGGAGACACCACTGATCCTGTGGACTATCGTCCTATTAGCCTGATGAGCCTGGTCTGCAAGGCCATGGAATGTATCATCATGCAACTCATAAACAAAGACATTGGTAACCTCCAAACTCTGGACCCCACCCAGTTTGGGTTTGTGAAAGGCAGATCATGCCTTTTGAACCAGATCAACTTCTTTGAGGCAGTCACCAAAGCCAAAGACGTGGGTAATGTGGTTCACACAGCCTATCTTGACCTCACCAAGGCTTTCAACACCATCCCCCATTCTGGAATTATAGCTAAACTCACTAAACTAAGTGTAAATCCCTACATCACAAAATGGGTTGCCAACTGGCTCACTAACAGAACCCACACTGTAAAAGTTGCAGACTCCAAATTGGGCTTCAAACCAGTGACAACTGGTGTACCACAGGGTTCAGTCCTGAGACCTCTCCTGTTTGGTATCTACTTCTCTGAAGTACAGGCCAACACAAAAGGCCTCTGGCTAATGAAGTCCACAGATGACTGCAAACTAGGAGCCACAGTCAAGTCAACAAATGATGTGGACATCCTACCGAAGGGCCTTACTGAGACACAGGACTGGTGTGAGAGGCATGCCCTCAAGCTCAATGCCAAAAAGTGCATTGTCATCCCTTTGGTAAAAACTCTGTACTCATGAACTGCCACATAAATGGCAGTCTACTTAATGCCGAATGTGTGATAAGAGACCTTGGGACCCAGGTGGACAGTAGTCTCGCCCTTGATAATCACATCACCACAGTAGTCAGGAAATCCTTCTATGTGGCACACCTCATCACAAAAGCATTCTCATCCAGGAAAAAAAGAGGCCATTGTTCCCCTCTACTTGGCACTCATTAGACCCATTATAGAATAGAACACCCCTTTTGGAATGTACTGCACAAGACATCTGCAGCAGCTGGAAAGGCCAGAGAAGTACCTCACAAAGAGGATTACTGGCCTCAAATAGATGCCCTACACTAACCATCTCAAAAAACTCCAGCTTTACTCTGTAGCATATCACCTACTCTGAGGAGATCTCTGCCTAATATATAAAGCTATGCTAAACCCAGAGCTGTTGTACATGCCACACCTAAAGAAATCCCAATCCCTCCAAGCTACTTGCTCTAGGGACCTTAACATTGTCACCACAATAAACAGGACATGCTGGAGGGATAGATTCCTCTCCCAGAGTCTTTCTATACTCAGGAACAAGCTACCCATCTATGTCAAGTGAAGTTTCTCATTAGCTCTCTTTAAGAAAAATCTTTTGGAGTGGATGGGAAATAGGAAATACATCCCAAGGATCACTTCTGTGGCTCTGCTCAACGAGGGCACAGGAAATTAACTTTCTTAGGTGGCATAAGCCAGGGAACCTTGTTGCTAGGCTTACTTAGGGCCTTGGGCGAATAGCCAAGTACCTACCTATGATACTTGTAGTTGTTGTGGAGTGACCTTACTGGGTGAATTATGTGTTGGATTCTGGCACCTGATAGATAGCTGGATTTTACCTCTTCTGTGTTCAACCTGGTGAGTGGGACATCTGTGTGCCTCACTACTGAGTCACCTATGATTACTGTATTAGGCAAGATGCTTAGCCTTAGGGGCTTAGGTTGAGCGGCACACTGTGTAGGTAAGATAAGTATCCTGTGGTTTGTGCTGTGTTGTGGTGGTCGAGTGGGAGTCTGTCCTGGTGGTCTCTGCTGTTTGGGTAAATGTCTGTTGAGTGCCTCTGTGAAGGTGGCTGTGTGTTTTTTGTTTGTATGTCAGAGTTGTGATAGTGGGTGTTCTGGAGGGATGTGTGTTCCAGGTGGTGTGGTGCAGGTGTTGATCCTTCTCCTCTTGACCAGCTAGTCCAGTCTTTGCTGGAGAATGCATATCTTCCAATTCGGTGATATAGGGGTATCTCTCACAAATCTGCACTTAAGTTACCTGGCACTTGTGAGCTAAAACAATTATATAAGTCAGCACTAAAAATTAAAAGCACTACACCCTCACTCCCCACTGGCCCTTGTTTTCAATTATTAAGGAATTCCCAATATTATTCTAGCATGTCCAAAGGTCAGTTGTCAATCTCATCTCTGGTCCAGCTGGTGAATCTGGGAATCTTGAGGCAATGTTGCAACTGCCTCATTTACACAGACAACCCTCTCCTCCTCCCAACAAATTCCAACACATGTGAGAGATGCAACCATATAGCCAAACTGGAGGCAAAGCTCTCTCAACTCAGTACTGGCATAACCAGTCAGGAGGAGAAGGAAACCACACTCACTACAATTCCAGTCTTACATAGACCTACCACGACAGCAAACCAAACACATAATCACACAAAAACATACTCAGAGGCTCTAAATAAAGATCTGCCTAAGCAGCAGAGACCTCCAAAGCAGACACCCAAGCAACCGCTACCCCAAAACAAAACACGTGCAACACATATCTCACAAAGCCAGTGTGCCGAACAGTCACAGCCCTTAAGACTAAACAACACACTTGATACACTTGTAATAGGTGACTCTATCATCAGGCACACTGACGTCCCACACACCAGGCTGAACAAGGAGAGAGTCATGGTGAGCAGCCTGTAGGATCCGCCACATAACACAAGCACTCAGGTCACTCCAAGGCAAGTACAAATATGACTCAGTCATTGTCCATGCTCGTGTGAATGACCTGAGACGTACCTCCCTGGACTACATGAAAAGAGACATAAAGGAGCTCTCTGAGCATGTAGCCCAGGCCGGTATGACCCTGACCTTGAGTAGCATCTTACCCTCACCAAGAATGATGCCACAATATGAAAACAAGATGATCAATTTCAACAATTGGCTTAAGTACTGGTGTCATTTAAAGGGGATCCAATGCCTGTCAGCTTGGGATGATATGCTCGACAAGCCACGATGCTTGCACCTGTCACCCCTAGGCTTTTGGATATTGGCAAAGGCTCTTGCTACCCCCATAGTGCCTTTTTTAGGCAAGGCTCAAAAGACAAACCCACCTCCATAGGTATCACAAGGGATAAGAAACTAAGAGTAATGCTACTCAATGCCAGAAGTCTAAACCTCAAGATGCGTGCACTCGAAACTCTCCTTAGCATGGAGAACATCAATATCTGTGCAGTAACAGAAACCTGGTTCAGGGTTCCCGAGAGCACCCCAGCACTAACAGGTTATACCTCATACCATTCTTTTCGGCCCCAAAACTTGGACCGAACCACAAAAGGAGGGGGGTATCGATATTCATCAAAGATACCCACACCTCCAGGTTGGTGGCACAGCACGAAGCATCAGAGACTATCCATGTGCAACTAACAGTGGGTAAAACTGCTTTCCAGTTTATAGCCTGTTACAGACCACCCTCCCAAACCCAGGAACCCCACTCGGCCTTTCTGATAACACTGGAAAATATGAAGGTCTCTCCAAACACCATTATATTGGGCGACTTCAACTACCCAAACATAGACTGGGAGCATTACTTTAGCTCCAACACCCTAGCCCAAAGGTTCCTAGAATTTATAAACTCAAATGCTATGGAACAACTTGTTACCACTCCCACAAGAGGGGAAAACATACTGGACCTGATCATCACCAACATGGGGACTCTGTGCTCCAGACCAGAAGTGTATCCTCACTGGTAAGATCAGACCATAAACTAATCACACTGGATATTCACATCCTGACCCCACACCATGCCCAGAATCTCTAAAGCAAATTTCACACTCCTCAAAACCGAGGTGGAATCCTTCAAAGCCCCGGCCTGTGGAAAACCCAGACCGCAGAATCCTTTATAAACGCATTCTATGAACACCTTCAGGAATGCATGGATCCCAAATAAAACCAAGACCCAATCCTCCAAAGGCAGACGTCCTGTCTGGTGGACCCCAGCCATAAACAAACTATACAATAGAAGGAGGAAGCTACTGAATGATAGAGCAAAATCCCAAAAGGGAAGGCATCACTGATCAGTATTAGCAAAAAACTACGGGCACTCATAAAATTGTCTAAGGCCAGCTTCGAGAGAAAAATTGCACAGGACACTAAGGATAATCACAAGGCTTTCTTTAGTTATGTTAGGAACCTGGGTGGTAATTCCCAGATATGCTCAGAATTAGTCCAAAATGACAAAAAATACACTGAACCCACAGACATTGCCAACATCCTAGCTGACAGGTTCAGCGCAACCCCCCCCCACCAAAAGGGCAAATATCTATCCCAGCAGAGTGCTGCCCCCCTGACATCTCAGATGCTCAGGTAGGAGCCGCCTTCCAAAGCAAAACACACAGCATCAATGGGACCAGACGATGTCAAGAAGAGCTAAACCCAAACATAAAACTACTGTTCAATCTTAGCCTTACTACAGGATATGTGCCCAAAGAGTGGCGTACAGCAACAGTGGTCCCTCTCCATAAAGGTGGTGCCTCAACGGATCCTGGAAACTATCGCCCCATAAGCCTGACTAGCTTGGTCTGCAAAGCTATGGAAAGGATCATCATGGACCTCATAAATAAAGATATTGGGGACCTACAGACACTGGATCCTACTTAGTTCGGCTTTGTTAAGGGCAGATCCTGCCTCTTAAACCTGGTTGATTTCTTTGAAACAGTCACCAAGGCCATTGACGAGAAGGTGGTCCACACAGCCTACCTGGCCCTTGCAAAAGCCTTCGATACAATACCCCACTCGGGCATTATAGATAAGCTCACCAGCTTATATATAAACCCCTATGTCACTAGATGGATTGCAAACTGGCTCAAGGACAGAACCCACATGGTTAGAATTGCTGGAGCCATGTCAGACTCCAAACCAGTTACAAGTGGTGTCCCACAAGGCTCAGTCCTGAGACCTCTCTTGCTCGGTATATATTTCTCAGAGGTACAAGCCAACATGAAAGGACTGTGGCTGACCAAGTTCGCAGATGACTGCAAACTGGGCGCCATAATCGTCTCTCCAGCTGACACAAGCATCCTCCAAAAGGGCCTCATAGAAACAGACAACTGGTGCCAGAGCCATGGCCTCAAGCTAAATGCCAAAAGTGTATAGTCATCCGCAAAACAAAGTGCCCACAAATAACCACATAGGTGGTAATCCATTAAGTACAGAAGAAGTAATTAGGGACCTGGGGACCCAAGTTGATAGCAATCTCTCATTTGACAACCACGTGACCAAAGTGGTTAGAAAAACATTTTATATAGCCCACCTAATCATGAAGGGATTCACGTCTAGATCAGGGGAGGTCATCGTGCCTCTTTACTCATCCCTCATCAGGCCCATAATTGAGTACAATGCCCCTTTTGGGATGTACCTTACCAGACACCTGCAGCAACTGGAAAGACCCCAAAAGTACTTCACCAAAAGGATCAAAGGGCTCAAACAGATGCCATATGCTGCCCGGTTAAAGAAACTCCAGCTCTACTCAGTGGCATACCGCCTGTTCAGAGGCGATCTGTGCCTGACGATAAAGCCATGTCCAACCCAGAATTAATGGACATGCTGCACCTCAGAAAATCCAAATCCCATCGCCACACACGCCGAGACTTGAACCTCAGCACTGAAATAAATAGGACATGCTGGAGGGACAGATTCATAACCCAGAGGCTCCCTTCACTCTGGAATAAAATCCCAGTCCAGGTTAGGCAGAGTCCCTCATTGACTCTCTTCAAGAGGAATCTTGATGAGTGGATGGGAGATCGTAGGTTTACCCCGGGTATCACTTCTGTGTCACTGTTAGACAGAGGCACAGTATACTAACCTTGAAAAAGGGCATAGCAAAATAAATTTAAAATGGGTGGCGAAAGCCAAACACATTCTGGCTAGGCTTATAAATGCCCTAGGGCAGATAGCCTAGTATGAACCTATGAACCTCTGAGTGTTGGGAGTTTAGAGGAGAGGGCTGTCTGTGTACATGAGGCAGTTGCAACAGTGCCTCATAATGCCGAAGTGCACAAGGTTAATGGGCAAAAGCCCAGAGAATTGCACTTTAATCATGTCAGGATGGGTGGTCATAACTACTAAGTACTGGAGCTAATTCCGTGAGGAACGACTACTGCTGATGGCTCTCAGGTGTGCTAGAATAATTGATACAAAAACCTGTTGAAGTGCAAAGCTATTAGGCTATCTGAAGTGCAGGAGAGAAAGAACTAGCAAGATCTAAGGGAAAAACTGAAGACAGACTTTCTGGCACCTGTATTAGTTTACCTCAGCTGTGCAGTTATCAGCACCTTTGGCCAGTTGGTAGCCCAGTAAGCTCTGCAGCACATCCGATAACTGCGTTTCAGTATAGTACAAATAACTAGATTGTGTGTGTGTGTTATACTAGTTTGAGTTGTGTACCACCCTGTAAAGTTCCCATCACCCTACTTTACTACGCCTGCTGATGTCATTTACCTTAGAAGCACATTGGCCTTATGTGAAATCATCTGAGCTCCGTGGCGCATCTGATAATTAAATAGGTAGAGGCTCTAACTCAATGCTGGCAAGTGTGTGTGTGTGTGTGTGTGTGTGTGTGTGTGTGTGTGTGTGTGTGTGTGTATTATATATATATATATATATATATATATATATATATATATATATATATATATATATATCAAAAAAAAAACTAAAGGCACACTTATGCTTTTACTAGGTAGTAGAAGCAAAATGTAAAAATTGTACTAGGTGAGTGAAGTTAAGGTTGAGGGGGGAGAGGGCAACAAAAAAAAAAGTAAAGTATAGGTATTAAATAATGAAAAAGTTAAAGGTTAAGTAGGGATGTCCTACCTACAGTATTGGATTTGGGTGGATTTTACAGAAGTTGGATTCAAGATAGCGTAAAAAGGTGGTAAGATTGTTATGGTAATTGTTATAAGGACCAACAGCTGCGTGTGATTGTGCTGGGCGGGATGCTAAAGTGAAAGTAATAGTGTAAGCAGTGAGTAAATCAGCAGAAGCGAAGATGCGCCAGCCCTAGTGAGTTTTAGGGCTGTGACAGCGGATGAAGGGTGGCTGTGGTTACTGTGCGCAAAGCTGGGCAAATGCTATGTGCTAGTTTGCATAGGTTTATTTAGGCAGTATTACTGAAAATGGGTGTGAAGGGTGAGGAGTAAAAGAGAGTAAGGGATGAGGGCAGAGCGGAGTGGAGGGAGGTGGAGAGAAGGGATAATGTATTTTAACGGTAAAGAGAACCATTTTTGTTATTTTTGCTGAATGTTTTTGATGTGTTGTGTGTGAGTGAGATTGTTATCGTGTTATCAATGGTTATTCCTAGCAGTTGTAGTGTTGTGCTTGTGGAGTAATGACAGAGACAAGATGACAAGATGTGAAAAACGGAGGGGGAGTGGTGGGTCTGGTGGGAAAAGAAAAGTTAGTTTTTTTTTTTAGCATTAAGGAGAAATCGGTAAGGCAAACCCAAGTTTCTACAGTGAAGAAGGTAGTTTGAGTTAGAGAGTAGCCTGAAAGAGGTAGATGCTGAACAAAACAAAATATAGTAGAGTCAGCCAGCATATTGGATGGTGGTAGAGAGGGGGAGTGTTGTTAAGACTTTATTTATGTAGGGAGAAGAAGAAGAGCAAGAAGAATGACTCTGTGGGACTCAATAGAAAATATATATATATATATATATATATATATATCTTTGGGTGAACATCATATCCTGTTTGGCTGATACCATTTTGATGTGTGTACCATACACGCCTGTTTACCACCTCCCGATGGGATTACTTTATATAGCATGGTAATGGCATCTGCCTCACATGCAGCATGTTAAACCATTGTGCAGGCCATACCAGTCCTCTGTACAGATGTCTATGGAATATCCAGATGTTTGCAACCTATATGTGGTCTGTATCCCTTAACAATGTCCATGTATGTGATATTGTTGCCAAATCAGTCATAGTGAGTGTACTGACACACATGCCAGCATCAGGTATCATACCTGACTGACACATTATGCTGATACAATGTCTGCTACACTATCACTTGTCCAGGCTTGTAGGAGCAATACATGACTTCACACACTATTTCTGGTGGGTTATCTCACCATCCATGAAGGTCTTCAGAACATTATGTGCTGTAAGAGGTAGTGTGTTATGTCCCATGCATATAATCTATGTGGGACATGTCATGTGTATGTAGTAGTACAGTACATCAATGTGTAAATGTAGGTTTACTAATCTGTCTATTGCCAACTGTGTTTGTGTTACTGTGTGGACATCCCCTGTATCAGTCCTTACTGTGTGTATGCAAAGGATATACCATTTTGTCTCCCTGTTCCACACAGTGTACTCAGGAATACATACCACAAACCTGTCATACACAGTATCATGCCTGCTTTCATCAACTGCATTAGGGTTGAGTGTATGGGAAAGAAATGGCAGGGCCAACAGGTGTTGACAGGTGAGTCTGTTGCAGTTAATGTAATGGCTATGCTTGTGAGGGACCTGCTGACAGTACTGCAGTAACCTGTTCTGTATGTATGAGCCTGTGATACTACACAACACTGAGCTGACATGTCTGAAGGCTACCTGTCTGTGACAAGGAGTATGTATGCAAGGTCACACTGTCTGACAACAGTGTCCCTCACACACTGTTGCATGCATACACACACCTGGTACATGTACATATAAAGCTGTACCTTGCCTATGGCATGGTTGGTATACTCCCACTCTGCCATACTCCCTCTTGGTAATGTCTGCAGGGTCACAGCCTGCAGACACACACACCTGGAACACAAACAGAATACAGCATATCAGACTACATTCAAATCAGTGGTACTAACAGCAATAATGCATCCTGGCTAATAAGGTACATACACCTGTATGTGTACCCATAACAAATGCAAGCAGACAGCACCTTACATAGTATTACATAGCTATGCTGTACTATATTCACCCTGTGCATCAGACCCATATTAGAATGTCCCTGCATCGATGGTATGGATGACAGGGATGTGGCACAGATGTCATCATGTACACAGGGTGTGGTGTGGGTTTGACAGAGGCCTAGGCTGAGCCATATGGTTAACATCATGTATGTGTGTTTGGAGGGGTATTTAATAGATGGGCTGTGCAGATGTGCTGTGTATGTCTGAAGGTGACCTTCCTGTGATACAGGTGTATGTGTGTGTGTGTGTGTGTGTGTGTGTGTGTGTATGCACACAGTCATGCAATGTGGCTGTCCTACACAGCATGGACATGGAAATTGGTCCTGCCAGGGGTATCACTGGCACCACCAGGCCCAAGGCCAGATGCAGTACTGCTTCCTGATGGTGACTGCTGTCTTATGGATCCATGCCCCTGACAGGACCAGCCAGGACCATGTGCCTATGGCCTGCAATGGTATGATGTGGACAGCAAACTCCCTTTGGTAGTGCTGGTGTTACTGCCACTATGAGAGTGTGAATGTGCATGGCCCTGTAAACTCTCAGCTGTTGTTGCTGCTGACCTACATCCGTGTCACCAATGTCCATCTCCCACCACACACTCTAGTACAGACATGCCATGGTTGAGGATTGTGAAGGTCTCACCCACTGCGTATTCATGACATCAGTATTTTGACATGAGGGGTCAACAAGGTCATGTATGTCACCACATAAATTAGAAGGAGTTGCATCCACCACCCTGAATATTTGTCTGTTGTGGCATTCACTACATGCCTGTGCATTCCAAAACATGCATCTGGTGACACCTGCTGTGGCACTTGCAACAGTGGCTTCATGAACAACAGTCCTCCTGTGAGCACCCCTGTCCATCTGCCTGTGTGAGACATCACCTGCACTCTGTCTATGGCTAGTGTCTACACTCACACCTACCATAGTCACGACACGAGCCTGTTCCATGCCACCACCTGCCAACTGTCCATCATCTGTGGCCACTGGTGACAGGGTTTGTGTGGCCATTGTCAGTGTGTGGGGATAATGTGGACAAGAGTAGGATGCCAGCCAATGGCACAGATTCAGTCCCCGACAACCCCACCTATACCTTACTATTCTTATCATTGTCAGAATCTGCAGAGACAAAGACATCAGTTTCCAAGCAGGAGGGACCCCAAACCCCATCACCACCTGAGAAAGGAAGACAACATATGTACAATAATACCTGCACTTCAAGGTTGGCTGGTACACACACCCATGCACACACTTACAGGTGAGGTGGCACAAATCTGCTACACAGACCTCACATTACCCAAATAGTGGCATGCATGACACATGGCCCTCAGCATCATGCATTGCAGCCAGTTTTACTACAAGTAACTAACAGTATACAGCTCTGGGATACGTTAGTGGTGTTATTAGGTGATGGCCCTTCCCCAGCACAGATTGCACCCATGTACACATCATTGCTGTTCACCTGTATAGCACAGTGGCAAGTACTACAGAACATACCTCACAACTGTACATATCCTTGCAGGATGTGTAGATGTCTGGCTCATATGTTTGCTCTGTTCCTCATAACCTCTGTGTTTGTCTGATACATAACTGGGATGATCTGAGGAGTGACATCACTAATTAATGTCATACATTTGAGTTTCAGACCACCATACCAGCAGTAAATATATGGTCACACAATTCCTGTTACACCACCAAACTTCTAAGTTTACAGTGGATATAAGTGTACACAACCCTGTTAAAATGCCATGTTTTTGTAATATATAAAATGAGACCACAATAATGCATTCAAATATATTATCCACCTGTCATGTGACATATGATATCACCCATCCCATCCACCCACTACCTTTCTTTCCACACCACTAACTACCTTGATTACAGCAAGCTCAGATGCTCATAATCCTAACTACTTATTATACAGTAGGAACTTCTTATTGTAACAATTGTTAATGTCTGTTATGTATTTCACAGATGATAAAGATTCTAGTTGTCTACTGATGTATTATATTCTTCATTTGTAACTATGTTTGTAATTGTTAATTGCTAATTGCTATGTTGATCAAATTGTTAATTGCTATGTAAATCCAATGTGACTACTGTCTGTATTATTTTAACTGTGGAGCTTTTCTCCCCGGGCCTCTGCTGAAAATGGGCCTACGTCCAGTCGGACACTCCCGGTCAACAAATGTAAATAAATAAATAATATAACCTGTGCAATCCAATCGATAAACAAACAGATGTGTTATGTGTAAAATGTAATGAATGAATTATGTACAATATGGTGGTTGCACAAGTGTGCACACCCTTAATATGATACTTTGTTGAAGCACCTTATAAGTGACTTACAGCATTCACTTTTCTTGGGAAGGTGTCTATCAGCATGGCACATCCTGACTTGGCATTAGTTAGCCACTCTTCCTTGCAAAGGTCCCCCAACTCTATCAAATTGCAAGGGCAGGTCATGTGCACAACCCTCATCAGATCACACTGGGTTTTGCTATCGGGTTTTGGTCTAGGCTCTGGCTGGTCCAATCCATAACCATGAGTGTGTTCAGGTGGAGTCATTCTTAAGTAGCTTTGGATGTATGCTTTGGGACTTTGTCATGTTGAAGGCTGACACCCCTCCCCATCCTCAGCGTTCTTGCAGATGCCTGATGGATGTGAGTGTTATTTTGAACTGTTCAGAATTTCCACCACTGTGACTACAGGACCATTTCCAGCATTATAACAACATCCCCACAGCAGGCCAATGTCACCAGTGTGATTCACGATGGGGATGGTGGTCTTCAGGTGAAGATAGGTGTTGCTTGTGCACCACATGTGCCTTTTGGTATTGTGGCTGTGAGGTCAATCTATAGTGTCATTACACCATAACACATTTTCACATGTGCCTTTGGAAGACTTGATGTGCTGTATTCATCATTGTATCCACCCCTGGATGTTTTTTGGTGTGGCAAAATGCTTCCATTTTCTGACCCTGCCCCATAGGCCAGACTTATGCAGAATACGGGAGATTGTTCTCACATGTAATGCACAACACCAGTACTTGCAAAAGATTCCTGCAACTCACTCAGTGTTGCTGTTTGCCCGGCACCTCCCTGACCAGATTTGGACATGTCTTTTCATCAGTTTTGGAGTGACATCAGGTTCTTTTCAACAGCACTGCTGTCCCATATTCAGTCCACATTTTGATGATTGTCTACACTGTGTTCCATTTTGTATGCAAAGCTGTGGTAATGCTGCTGTACCCTACTTCTGAGTGATACATTTCAAATCAGAGATCACTTTGCTGCTTTTGTAAGCTGTCTGCAAGCCACGGCTGTTGCTGTTGAAGGCAACTGAGAAAATGTCATGAATATCCTACTTGGACAGTGGACTGTTATTTGATGTTACCCAGAGTGCCTTTACTTGATGGCAGGTGTGTACCCAATCAGGCTAAATGTCAGTAAATCACAAGCTGCTGCAATAAAATATTATTTGAAGGGTGTGCACATGTATGCATCCAGCTTATTGTAAGGTTTGTATGCTCCATATTTGGTTCCCAACAGACTGGTTGGCTTTACAAGTGAATTGCTCATGTTATGGGTCACATTAAAGTTTGGAAAAGGCGTGGGCTGGCATATTGTGGTCTCAATTTGTATACATCACACACATCTGGCATCTTAACAGGGGTCTGTACACTGTTTATATCCACTGTATAAGAGTAATGTTTCACACATGTCCCTACCTTAGGCCATTTGTTCCCCCCATTTTGCTGGCTTCTGTCCAGAAGTCTTGCACTTACAGGTTGTGAGGTATGTACAGGAATGTTGCATTCTCTTCAAATAGACCCCTGTGGTGACAACTGTGATACAGTGCAGTGCAGCCTACCAGAAGTGAGCATGTACATGAAGCAATACAGCTATGAGTGACAGTTGTGTGGATGGTAATTTGCATGCCTTTCACATGCCTGGGGTATTGGCAAACCATAGCAGAACAATTCCATACTCACCAGCTTTAGGCTGCTGTCTGTATGCAGACCAGAGGGACATAGCTAGTTGTGGGAGAGAGGTATTGTCAGCAGACTCACATGTGGAATTGGTACAGGATGGATGCAGCATGTCTGCCAATTCACAGTAACACTCCCAATACTACACAATTTGCTGTCCTTCACCATAGATATGCACTTCTGTGCATTAGAAAACACCATCCATGACTGCAATGTGACCTGACACATGCATGTAGACACTCTACAGATACATGTATGTGTGCTACGCTAGTCTCATAATCTCCACTGGGGCCATACCTGCAAGCTCCTCGTTCATTGTCTGGGTGCCACCTACCTCCAGCATGTGGGGGTATGTACCCTGATGTTGTACTGGTTTGGGTGCCCCAAAGTTGGTGAGGAGCTCGTCAGTGGGTGTCAGTGGGGACTGCAAGACTGGGCCACCAACTGTTGCTGGGTGGTCTCTGGCCACTGCAGCAGCCCTTTGCTGGGCACGGAGTATGAGGTTGGTTGCATGATGCCAGACCTGCTCGTATGTATGTGCGAGAAGGCCGACACCGTTTAACCTGTGGAAAAGTATCATCCCACAGGGTAGTCCTCTCCCACAGATGTTGCTGGCTCTAGCCAAACATTATTGCATGGTTCTGTAGTATGGCTTCTATGATTATGTTTGTCTAAGCCACTGGCAATCTTGCCCTTTGCTGATGCGACATTGTGCCTGGAAGACATAAACAGGGAAACACATCACAGGACCTCATACATTTGACAACAGTATGTACAGAACCTGCACATGTACATTGAATACCAGTAGCTGCCACTCACAAACACACCATACCCCTGTAATCTATCAGCACAGTATCAGCTTGCATTGCACTCCTGGTGCTGATGTGTTATATTCCCCCCAATGAGTGCATAATCCTCTATTCCTCATTCAGGTCTGTGTAGAGGGATGACGTTGGCCATCTTCTATGTGGATGGGGTGTGGATGGTGCTGAGGCTTGGTGTGACTACAGTGTGTAATGGAGCTGGGAGCACATGCCTGAGTTCATGTAGGATGTAGACAGGGATGTTATCATGTCCCACGGATGCTTACATTTGTTGCATTTCAGTAGGCAATATGCATCTGCTCACTGGTGGGGAGGGGTGTGGGTGCTGTGCATATCCATGTATAGTGATGTGGAGCCAGAGGGGTGATGTTTGCCCTAACCTTATCTGCAGCAGGTTGGCTATAGCTTTGGTGTATCTGTATGTGGTCTGATTGATAACCATTACAGGTTGGTTTGGTTTATTGCCTCTGAGATTGCAGATATATGGGAAGATGGCCTTGTAATTGGCCTTGGTGGATGTCTCCAATTTGTACTCATAGTTAGCCTTACAGTAATCCACCTGTGACCATATATGGCTGTTCAGACAATGGCTGACTTGATGCCAGGTTGGTGTCTGCTCCTACTTTGCACTGTACAGCCAATATAGGGACCAATTCTGTGGTTTGTGTATTGCTGCTGTCCAGCAAAGGGGATTACTCTACTTTGTTGGAGACATGTTTCACAAGTATAGTATTCATAGTTTCATAGTTTCATAGTTTAGTACTAAGCTAACTGCCCTTGTGAGCCATTTTAAGCCTAGACAATTATCCCTTGTGTGACTCAAACCCTGCACCTTGTGTTTGTAAGGCAAACACCTTAACCATTAGGCCACCCTCCCAACTGCTGAGTCCATACAGCTATGTATGTGTTCATATAGCTGTTTGTAGTAGGCATGGACACAAGGTCATAACACAGTTGGATACCTCTCCAATTTCAAACTGATAATCATGCGTATTGTAGTACTCATGGCTGTGTCAGGGCAATGCAACAACCAGTAGCTGTAGAAATGTCACTCTGTTGGATGCACAGTAACTAAGATTACAAACATGTACAACATGTATAGCTGCTTTAACTGACATTTTGCATCCCATGTCTGTTATAAGGCAAACAGACACACCTACTCATACTGACATGTGCACAGGTAATACCTGATATACATTTCTGTTCTATGTCAGCATGGCACACTGTATTCACACTCTTGCTGCCCAGTCATCCCTCTCAACCCATTAGAGCAGGACATCTGTAGGACACCACACATACATGGGGGGCAATGGGACAAAATTAGTGACACTGTCTTAATATTGCTGTAACACACTTGAGTCATTCAATAGCACAATAATCTTTGCACTGACGGGCATACCCTGGATGATGTACAACACTCATATGGAAGGAAGAAAGGGGAAAGGCTAGGAGTGAGGTAGTGAGGGTAAGAACTTTTAATGTTGGCAGTATGACTGGTATAAGGACAGAGCTAGCTGATATGATGGTCAGGAGAATGTTGATATATTGTGTGTGCAAGAAACCAGATGGAAGGGGAGTATGGCTAGGTGTATGGGAGGCAGCTCACAATTGTGCTATCATAGTGTAGATGGGAGGAGAAAGGGGGTAGGGGTTCTCCTTAAGGAACTGTTTGCCAAGATTGTTTTTGGAGGATGACATGAGTGTCTGATAGAGTAATGTTTATGAAGCTGGAAACTGATGGTGTATTGATGACTGTTGTTAGTGCATATGCTATGCAAGTTGGCTGTACGATGGATGAGAAAGAGAAATGTGAAGTCAGTTGGATGACATGGTAATAACTGTACCCAAGGGTGACAGAGGGGTGATTGCAGCAGATTTCAATGGGCATTTTGGTGAAGGGAACAGAGGGGATGGGGAAGTGATGGGTATGTATGATGTTAAGCAAAGGAATGCACATTGTGAGATGGTAGTGGATTTTGCAAAAAGGATGGACATGGCTGTGGTGAATATGTACTATAACATGAGAGGAGCATAGGGTGACATACAAGAGTGGAGGAAGATGCACACAAGTGGAATATATCCAATGTAGGAGGGCCAGTTTGAAAGAGATTGGAGACTTTAAAGTGGTGACAGGGGAAAGTGTATTTAGGCAGCTTAGAATGTTGGTCTGTAAGATGATGGTGATCCACAAGAGGAGTGTAAGGGCAACACCAAGGATCAAATGGTGGCAACTAGAAAAGGGTGATTGTGAGGTGGAGTTCAGAAAAGAGTTAAGACAGGCACTGGGTGGCAGTGAAAATTTACCAAATATCTGGCTATGTACAGCAGAGCTAGTAAGGGAGACAGCTAGAAAGGTGCTTGCTGTGACATGTGGATGGAGGAAGGAGTACAAGGAGACCTTGTGATGAA
This sequence comes from Protopterus annectens, assembly GCF_019279795.1. NCBI lineage: Eukaryota > Metazoa > Chordata > Ceratodontiformes > Protopteridae > Protopterus > Protopterus annectens. The sequence goes on from NC_056726.1 coordinate 1,130,981,788, forward strand.
CTGAGGAAGTACAGGACAGTATACAGAGAAAGAGGTTGGAGAGAAGGAGTGAGCTTGTGAGAGAGATGAGGAAAGTAGACAGAAGTATAAGTATATGAGGTGCATGGCAAAGAGATAAGTGAGAAAGATTAAGGATGAGGCATATGAAGAGTCATACGACAGGTTGGACACTAAGGAAGGATGAAAGGACTTGTACCAATTGACTAAACAGAGGTACTAGCTAGGAAATGTGCAGCAGATACAGGTGATAAAGTATAATGAAGGAAACATACTCACAAGTGAGAGGAGTGTGTTGAGCAGATGGACAGAGTACTTTGAGAGGCTGATGAATGAAGAGAATGAGCGAGAGAAGGTTGGATGATGTGGGTATGGTGAATCAGAAAGTGGAAGGGCTTCCCAAGGAGGAAGTAAGGATAGCTATGAAGAGGATGAATACTGAAAAGCGTGTTGGTCCACATGACATACCTGCGGAAGCCTGAGAGTGTTTAGGGGAAATGGCAGTGGTGTTTTTAACCAGATTGTTTAATGATATCTTGGAAAGTGAGAGGTTGCATGAGGAGTGGAGAGAAAGTGTTTGGGTACCATTTTACGAATAGGGTTCGTGTGCAGAGCTGTAGTAACTACAGAGGGATAACACTGATGAGTCACAGTATGAAGTTATGGGAAAGAGTAGTGGCAGCTAGGTTAAGCAATGAGGTGATGAGTAGTGGTCAGCAGTATGGTGTCATGCCAGGAAAGAGCACTGCAGATACGATATCTGCTCTGAGAGTGTTGATGAAAAAGTACAGAGGAGGTCAGGAGTTGTTTTGTGTCTTTCTGGACTTAGAGAAAGCATATGACAGGGTGTCCAGAGAGGAGTTCTGGTATTGTATGAGGAAGTCATGAGTGGCAGAGATATATGTAAGAGTTCTACAGGATATGTACAACGATGGTGTGACAGTGGTGAGGTCTGCAGTGGGAGTGACAGATGCATTTAAGGTGGAGGTGGGATGACATCAAGGATCAGCTGTAAGCCCTTGGTTATTTGCAATGGTGATGAACAAGTTGGCAGACAAGATCATAGAGGAGTCCCTGCTGACTATGATGTTCACAGAGGACATTGTGGACTGTATTGAGAGTAGGGGACAGATTTAGGAGAATCTGGAGAGGTGGGTATATGCTCTAGACAGGAGAGGAATGAAGATCAGCAGGACTAAGACAGAATATCTGTGTGTGAATGAGAAGAAGGATAGTAGAATGTGGAGGATGCAGGGAGTAGAGCTGGCAAAGGCAGATGTGTTTAAATGATTGGGATCATCACTTCAGAGTAATGATGACTGTGGAGGCAGGCAAAGAAGAGAGTACAGGCAGGATGGAAATGGGGGTGAAGAGTGTCAGCAGTGATTTGTGACAGCCAAGTACCAGTAAAACTGAAAGGGAAGATCTACAAAAGGATAATGAGACCAGCTATATTATATTGGTTGGAGACAGTGGCATTAACAAAGAGGCAGGAGTCAAAGTTGGACATGACAGAGTTACAGATGTTAGGATTTGGACTGAGTGTGACAAGGGTGCACAGGATTAGCAATGTGTATATGAGAGCATCAGCCCATGTTGGACGGTTTTGAGACAAAGCCGGAGAGGCAAGATTACATCGGTGTGGACATGTGCTGAGGAGGGATAAGGGATGCTGAGAATATTGTGAAAAGGATGGTAAGGATGTAGCTGCTAGGTAAGAGAGAAAGAGGAAAGCCTTAGATAAGGTTTCTGGATGTGCTGAGAGAGGACATGCAGGTGGTTGGTGTGACAGAGCAAGCTGCAGAGGATAGGCAGAAATGGCAACAGATGATTGACTGTGGCAACCCCTAACAGGAACATCCAGATGAAAAAGAAGGATATGTGGTAATGTCAGTCTTCACAGATTTGCCAGATATAACACAACTGTATGAGTAAATGACTATAAATATGAGGCACACATATGGTCAGTGTGCATAACACTGGACAGTTAAATGGCATGAGCTCAGTATATCGCGTACAATTCAACACACACATCTGCAACAGTACATTACTATGCAAATAACATGTGTAACTCTCTCACATTTCTGAGATGAACAAGTATACCATAGTTGTATTCACAAGTAAGATATGGATATGTACGACATACCAGTAGCTGGCCTAGCATTGTCAAAGTCAGTATTGTCCAATACACACTCCAATAATAGTCATATGTGAGCCATCCTATCCTGGGGTGACTCAGGGGCCTGAGCTGTGATCTATATCACTGCGGATAGACCCAGATACTATGGTCATAGGTTCTGCTCAGCAATATATCAGTACAGCATGTCTTGTTGGGACATATATGTTAAACTACCTGTTTCCCATTCTTGCATACCCCCTACTGCAGTCCATTACATGCTTACCTGTTTGACATGTCTGTTTTTTCCAAGTGTATGTGGTTATATCCTGATTTTACTGTTTATCTCTCTCTCTCTCTCTCTCTCTCTCTCTCTCTCTCTCATGGATGTAGGGTGTACATCTGTTTTGCATAGGCAGCAACTTGCTTTTTGTAGGTAAAGCTCATGAGCAGCAGATGGCATGTGCACCAATTGGTGTCCCCACTTGCTAAGTGCATGCATAACTGCTGTGTTGTTATTCATATAGCCAATGGCATGGCAACGCACTCCTCTAATTGAATACTTCATGTGGGCATTGGCCCTTTTCCTTGCCAGTGAGGAGGACTTCATGGAAGTGTGTGAACAACAGCATCACAGAGGGTATTTGGGAATACCCCTTACAACCCAAACTGTGGACACAGGTGAAAAAATGGGAGTAAATGTTCCAGACATAGGGACAGAATGTACATATTGCTATTATACATTTGGGTTTGTGTGGACATGGAGTTTCTGCGTGATTTTAACTCTGAAAGTGTTATGTGTTTGACAGAACTCTCAACTGTAAGGCTATCTGCAGAATGGCCAAAGGTTTGCTGTTAGGCTTGGTCTGTTCCACAGACAGTTGTTGTCCTTGGCAAATCAGTAGCATACTCTGGGGATTGTAGTTAGAAAATGCCAGCATCCATTTGTGTTTCTGACTTCATATCCCTTAGAAAAGATATGTTACAACAAACCCTGTAACACCAGCAACTTTCTCAGTGTACAACAGCTTCTTCTTCTTCTTTCAGCTGCTCCCATTAGGGGTCGCCACAGCAGATCAACTGTTTCCATTTCTTCCTGTCCTCTGCATCTTGCTCTGTCACACCAACCACCTGCATGTCCTCTCTCACCACGTCCATAAACCTTATCTTAGGCCTCCCTCTTTTCCTGTTACCTGGCAGCTTCATCCTTAGCATGTTTTTCCCAATATACTCTGCATCCCTCCTCAGCACATGTCCAAGCCAATGTAATCTTGCCTCTCTGGCTTTGTCTCCAAACCTCCAACCTGAGCTGACCCTCTAATATACTTATTCCAATCCTGTCCATCCTCGTCACACCCAGTACAAATCTTAAAATCCTCAACTCTGCCACGTCAAGCTCTGACTCCTGCCTTTTTGTCAATGCCACTGTCTCCAACCCATATAACATAGCTGGTCTCACTACCCTCTTGTAGACCTTCCCTTTCACTCTTACTGGTACTCATCTGTCACAAATCACTGCTGACACTCTTCTCCACTCACTCCATCCTGCCTGTACTCTCGTCTTCAACTCTCTTCCACACTCACCATTACTCTGAACTGTTGATCCCAAGTACTTAAACTCATCCACCTTCACCACATCTACTCCCTGCATCCTCACCATTCCTCTATCCTCCCTATCATTCACACACATATATTCTGTCATAGTCCTCCTGACCTTCATTCCTCTTCTCTCTAGAGCATATCTCCACCTCTCCAGGGTTTCCTCCACCTGTTCCCTACTTTCAGTACAGATCACAATGTCATCTGCAAACATCATAATCCACGGAGACTCCTGTCTGATCTCGTCTGTCAACCTGTCCATCACCATTGTAAATAAGAAAGGGCTCAGAGCTGATTCTTGATGTAATCCCACCTCCACTTTAAATGCATCCGTCACTCCCACCGTAGACCTCACCGCTGTCACACTACCCTCGTACATATCCTGTACCATTCTTACATGCTTCTCTGATGCTCCCACCTTCCTCATACAATACCACAACTCCTCTCTAGGCACCCTGTCATATGCTTTCTCTAAATCCACAAAGACACAATGCAACTCCTTCTGACCTTCTCTGTACTTCTCCATCAATACTCTCAGAGCAATCATTGCATTTGTAGTGCTCTTTCCTGGCATGAAACCATACTGCTGATCACTAATCATCACCTCCCTTATTAACCTAGCTATATTTCAAATATGCCCCTGTGTTTGGGCCTCTGTCCCCCAATTATGTCAGACTTTGTCCAGGTGGCATGCAGCAAGAGGTTGATCAGTATGGTCTGTCATTATTTAGTGCTGTCATTCCTGATATCATCCCAGTGATGTTGTGGAATCCCACACGTTGTGGGGTAGGGGCCATAAATATGAGGGCAAAGGCTGGACAACATGTGGAACTTTGTACAGTCAAGAGGTTGGTGTATACAGAATGCTCTTAGATGCCCTTGTAACAAATTTTATGTGGGAGAGAGTAAGAAGTGTTTTAAAATTAGGCTGTTATAACATGTGAGAGATTTTACTAATAAGAAAGAAGGCAGTTCTACAGCTTTACATTTTAACAAATCTCACCATGAGGACAGTAGTGGGTTACAAGGTACTGTTTGGAAAAAAATATGTTTCTCAGTTTGATCAAACAGTTATAAAATAACAATTGTTATGTAAAGAATGAAATTATATTTTTAAATTTGATACTTTTTCTGCTAGGGAGTTAAATGAGGAGTGTAATTGGAGGCTGTGTTAATTATTTCTTGTCCCTATGGTGAGATTTATTAAACTGTACAACTATAAAACTGTCTTCTTTCTTATTAGTACATATACTGTCTATTTCCTACCTCATCCCCTCCCTGTTGTATGGAGCTCCTCTCCTTACAACCTTCAATCCTCCCTAAAAGTCAAAACTGTCATTCTGCTACAATAAAATCTCTAAGTTTGCTACTGGGACCAAATCTTCTTCCCACCACTGTAATGTACTCCACTCCTTAAACTGGCTGGAACTCCCCCACTATCTCTCTTACATTCAACTGTTAACTGCTCACAAACTCATTTTCAAACCCTCTAACTGCCCTTCCCTCACCTCCATACTCACCTTGCATCATCCTGACAGACTACTCAGGTCCAGTAACCAGAACCTCCTCGAAGTGTACAAACCGTTATGTGCACCTGGGCAATTTCTTCTGTCTTTCTCCCTTGCTCACCTATGGAATTAACCCCCTCCCACATTCGAATCAGCCAAAACCATTCCACCTTCAAGACCATGCTTCATTCCCATCTGTCTTCTCACTGGGAATGCTCATGCTTTCACCCCACCTGACACCCTCTATATCATTTCTGATCCTCCATCCTTTTTTCTCTCCTTTCTCAAAACTCAACCTAGTGACTCCTTTCATTTTCACTGCCTGTCCCTTTTTTCCTTTCTCATAACTCAGCCTATTCACCTTTCACTGTTCTACTGTCTTGCTAATTCTTCCTATCTCTCACCTCATGAAACTGAGTGCATAAGTGCCTGCACTCCAAATTATACTTATGTACTACAAAATACTTGTTTTAAATTTCATTCAGTGCTTTGTTACAACACCTTGTTTAAATGTTATTTTTCTGTCTTCTATATTACTGTGTTTTTAGTAGTTTTGAAAACTGTATTGTACGCAACTTTGTTAATATTAGCTTTGTAATAATTGTATATGGAGCTTTTTTCCCTGGGCCTCCATTGAAAACAGGCTCATTTTGGCCCAATGGACTTTCCTGGTTAACAAACTGCAAATAAAAAAAAATATTTAAGGCAAGTATTTCTTGTAAGGCTTTGAAGGCTTTGGCTGAGACATCAGAGTATATTAAGTTTGTGTGAATTAATGGCTGGTTGTTTTACTGTTTACTATCTTCAGTCATTTTAGTTGTTTTGCTAAGAGGTTGGTGTATGTCTGGCCATTGTGTATAGCCTATTGTGATTTTGTAGCAGCTTACCGTTTACTTATTAGTTGGACTGTGTAGGGGGGCAGGTGTTAGTGGCATGGGTCCTTTTTTATCCAACTGTGCATGTTGCTCCAGTTATGGCTGGTCTATCAACATTATATGGTTGTATGGGCATTTTGAGACATGTCCCATACCACCCCACAATTCCGGCTACACTGTAACCTGGCACAGTATATGTAGGGGTATTGTGTGACTCTCATTGAGGGTATGTCTGTTCACACAACCGTTATACTGTAGTATTTGGTAGGCTTACTGGTATGTAGCTGTGACTGTGGTGCAATTGGTTGTGTGCATGCACTTTCACAGCGGTGTCTGTTTGTCAGTACAGTTCCATCCCTGTAGTGCATGCTGTAGTAGCTAATGCATATGAAATTCCCCAGAGCTACTTTGGGGTAGTGATGTGTTGTCCTGACTGTATTTTGGATTGTACTTGGTGACATGCTTGTCAGCTCAGTGTAGTTTCCCTAATGTTACATAGCTGCACTCATAGGTCTCAAGCTCTAGGTGTTCATAGGATGTACACTTGTTTGCTTCATATATTTGGTCTGGTCCCCATGACAGGTGCGTAATGCTGACAATTCAGTGGAATGATGTGTGGAATGTACTCATTACATAATGACAGGCAACTGATTTCTCAGACATCTGATATTGCATTCAACATATGTTAGGACAGACTGTGTTACTGCAGCAACTTATGCAGTTTATCTACCCAGTTATATCCAATGTGTCCTTATTTCCATACCCTGGTCTCCCCACTTTGTCTGGCTTAGTCCATACTCCTTGTACTAAGGTCTTCTGAGGTATGACAGCACTGCATGTTATAGGAACATTTTAACTATATGTGTTATTTTTTAAACATTCCATTGCATATATCTGTATCCCCATACATGTATGGAGATATGTGAATATTTAATATATATATATATATATATATATATATATATATATATATATATATATATATATATATATACACATACATACATACACACACACACACACCTGAGTATTTATTGCTGATTTATCTATATGTTGTTGTGCATATGTATATATATTTATATATATATATATATATATATATATATATATATATATATATATATATATATATATATATATATATATATATATATATTTGTAAATAAAAATCATTAGTGATGCCACAGTGTCCATTCCTTAAGTTAAACTGACTGTACTACATGATATGTTTGAAAAAACATTTTAAAATTCTACAGCTAAGATGGCCTAGTGGTAAATTGCTGTGGCTGTGGTGTACAGGATCTTGAGTTAAAGACCTGCAAGGGCTGTTTATTTTGTCGCTGGGCAGAATAGAGGCTGATGTAGACAGAGTGATTAAGGCACTTTTAAGCAGTTGCAAGTGGGTTTATGTGTGTTTGAGCGATGCTAAGCAATGCCAACACACAGTTAAACTAATAGGCACTTAACCTGTGTAGGCTTCCCTTAGCGATGCTTATCATAGGTTCATAGGTTGGTACTAGGCTATCAGCCCTAGGGCCTATACAAGCCTAGCCATAACAATTCCTTGGATATTTCTTCCCACACTATTTACTTCTCTAGACACCTATCTAGTAGGGTGACTGACGTGATCCCTTGGGTGAATTTCCTACTTCCCATCCAATCGTCAAGGTTCCTTTTGAAGAGGGCCAAGGAGGCCCTCTGCTTGACATGAATGGACAGACCATTCCAGAGTATGGGGAGTCTCTGGGTCAGGAACCTCTCTCTCCAGCATGTTTTGTTAATTGTAATGACAAGGTTTAGATCCCTGGAGTGTGTGGCTCTGAGGGATTGGGATATCTTTAAGTGGAGCATGTTCAACAGCTCAGGGTTTGACATGGCCTTGTATGTTAAGCCGAGATTGCCTCAGAGAAGACAATATGCCACAGAGTATAGCTGGAGTTTTTTTAGATGGTCAGCGTAGGGCATCTACTTTAGGCCTGTGATTCTTTTAGTGAGGTATTTCCTCGGCCTTTCCAGCTGTTGTAGATGTCTTGTGAGATACATACCAAATGGGGTGTTGTACTCTATAATGGTTCTAATGAGGGATGAGTACAGTAGGATAATGACCTCCTTTTTTCTGGATGAAAAGCCCTTAATGATGAGGTGTGCCACATAGAAGGATTTCCTGACTGCTGTGATGATGTGGTTATCGAACGTGAGACCACTGTCCACCTGTGTCCCCAAGTCTCTCATCACACTTTCGGTGTTTAGTGTACTGCCACCAATGTGGTAATTCATGGGTACATGTTTTTCCCCAAAGGGAATAAATATATATTTCTTGGCATTAAGCTTGAGCCCATGGCTCTGGCACCAAGCATCTGTTTCTGTAATGCCCTTTTGTAGAATATCCACATCATTTCAGGATTCAATAATGGCTCCCCGTTTGCAGTCATCTGCAAACATTGTTAGCCAGAGTCACAGAGGTGATCCCTGGGGTGAATTTCCTATTTCTTATCCAATCATTAAGATTTTTCTTGAAGAGTGCTAATGAGGAGCTTTGTTTGATATAGATAGGTAGTTTATTCCAGAGTATGGGAAGTCTCTGGGACAGGAATCTATCCCTCTGGCATGTTCTGTTTATTGTGGTGACAAGGTTTTGGTCCCTAGAGCATGTAGCTTGGAGGGATTGGGATTTCTTTAAGTGGAGTATGTCCAACAGCTCTGGGTTTGACATAGCTTTGTATGTTAGGCAGAGATCACCTCTGAGTAGGCGATATGTGATGGAGTAAAGCTGGAGTTTTTTGAGATGGTCTGCGTAGGGCATCTGTTTGAGGATGGTAATCCTCTTTGTGAGGTATTTCTGCTGCCTTTCCACTTGTTGTAGATGTCTTGTGAGGTACATACCAAAAGGGGTGTTGTACTCTATAATGGGTCTAATGAGTGATGAGTAGAGGGGAACAATGACCTCTTTTTTTCTGGATGAGAAACCTTTTGTGATGAGGTGTGCCATGTAGAAGGATTTCCTGACTACTGTGGTGATGTGATTATCAAATCAAAGGAGAGACCACTGTCCACCTGTGTCCCAAGGTCTCTTATCACACTTTCAGTGTTAAGTATACTACCGCCTATGTTGTAGCTCATGGGTACAGAGTTTTTATCAAAGGGGATGACAATGCACTTTTTGGCACTGAGCTTGAGGCCATGGCTTTGACACCAGGCATCTATCTCAGTGAGGTCCTTTTGCAGGATGTCCACATTGTTAGGAGTTTCAGTTATGGCTCCTAGTTTGCAGTCATCTGCAAACTTCATTAGCCAAAGACCTTCTGTGTTAGCCTGTACTTCAGAGAAGTAGATACCAAACAGGAGAGGACCCAGGACTGAACCCTGTGGTACTCCACTTGTCACTGGTCTGAAGTCGGATTTGGAGTCTGCTACTTTCACAGTGTGGGTTCTGTCAGTGAGCCAGTTGGCAACCCATCTTGTGACATAGGGATTTATACCTAGTTTAGTGAGTTTATCTATAATTCCAATGTAAATTCCTTTACGTAACATGCCTCTATGTGCTGTCGTTCCAGTAGTAAGGGGTGTGACTATACTGTTTGGGACCCATGGGTATACATGGGTGGTTTCATATGTTATATGCACTAACACTTTCATGTTAGACCAGCTACAGTACCCTGATTAACAAAAATCATTTACCACATATTTCACTATTAAAATAGTATATTTAACACTGCTTTTTCATTTAAAATTGAATTGCCTGTTGTAGTGCTCAAACCATGCACCCCTGCATGCAAAGCTGGGACTCTGAGCAGTGCACTATCCTGTTCTGGGGATTTGAGCTGTATATTTTTATGTATCTCCTATTGGATTTTGATACCATATTATTATATTAACTGTACAGTATTGTGTTTTTGGGCATGTCATTGAGGACTGTTGTCATGTAATAATGGCATGCATTTCAGTTTCAGACTTCTATCCTTCAGAACATTCATGCTAATGCATAACCTGTTTTCTATCTACTTTCGGTCTGTCCTCTAGGCAGATAGGATGACACCAGTGCTCAGGCTGTGGTAGACTTCTTTGCAGAATGTGTCTGAGAAGCCATGCCTTTGTTCATGTAAGATGCAGCCAGGAATGGTATTACACCTATGAAGACCTCTATGTGTTGCCTTGAGAGGGCATTACAGACCTGCTTTGTGATCAAGAGGGTAGGGGGCAGGTGCTGTACATGCACATGTGTACCTATGGAGGGGGCAGGGTGATGATGTTTACATGTCACCTGTCTGCAGCCGGTTGCCTATATCTTTCATGTGGGCCTTGCCCCTTTTCCTTGCCTGTGTGAGGGACATTGGAGAGGTGTGGGGGCTACAGCTTCACAGACAGTAGGTGGGAATACTACACAGGACAGGACATGTGTGGACAGCCCAACAGCATGGGGGACAAAGCTCCAGAACTGGGTACAGATTGTATGTCATTAGTGCTGTTATACACATGGAGGGTTGCTAGATTGACAGGGTTCATCTGGACATGCATTTACTGAGTGACTTGACGTCTGACAGTGATGACATACCTCTCAACTGGCATGCTGTCCACAGACTGGCCAGATGTTTGCTTGTTATGTTTGGTCTGTTCCCCAGACAGTAGTTGTCCTTGGAAAATCAGTAGGGGACTCTGGGGAATGTAGTCATTAAATACTAACATCCATTGCTATTACTGACTTCATATCCCCCAGAAAGGATATATTACAACAAACCCAGTAACATCAGCAACCATCACAATGTATAACAGAAATATGTCCAATATATGCCTCTGTTTGGGCCTCTGTCCCCAAATTATTTTGGGCTTTGTCCAGATTTCATGCACTAAGAGGCTCACAGGTATTTAGTATAATTATGTATTTCCTTCATTCCTACTACCATCCCAGTAATGTAGTAGATGCACAGACATTTAACGGGGAATAAGCCATAGATATGAGTCCTGAGCCTGTATATTCTGAGGTAAACCGTACATTTGAAATTTCTATGTATGTCTGGCAATTGTTAACAGACTGTCAGGATTGTGTAGAAGTGTAACGTGTACATGTTATTTGGGCTGTGTAAGGAGGGGGGTACATGAGTGTCATGGCCCTTTCTATCTGACTGTGCATGCTCCTCCGGTTTCTGGTTTCCTATCAGCTGTTATATGTTTGTACGGGCAGACCATGATATGTCCTGTAACACTTCAAGATTCCCACTACACTGTGGCTTGGGGTAGTATATGTAGAGGTAATGTATGAGTGGAAACAGGATATGTGTATTCGCACTGTCATTAAAGTGCAGAGTTCAGTTTGCTTACTGGTATGTCACTGTGATTTTGGTGCAATTGTTTGTGGGTATGCACTTTCACACCAGTGTCTGTTTCCACTGGGGTTATATCCCTTTAGTGCCTCTTATATTTGCAAATGCATGTGTACAGCCACACAACTGGATTTGGGTAGTGTTATGTCAGTCTGCTTGTAGTTTGGATGGTGCTTGGTAGCTCAGTGTAGTTTCCCTACTGTTGTGTTATGTCCACATATTTGTAGGATGTATATATATATATATATATATATATATATATATATATATATATATATATATATTATCTCTCTCTCTCTGTATATATATATATATATATATATATATATATATATATATATATATATCCCATATATGTATGTTATGTTGTATCTACATTTTCATATATATGTTTCTACAGAGAATATATATGTGTAAGTATATATATACAACACATGAATGACTCCTCAGAGCTCTCAGTATTGTTATATGCCTCTATTGCATGACAAGTTTGAAAAAGCAACAGAAATTCCTACAGCTCAGATAGTGTCGTGGTATGTTGCTCTTAGTGTAAAGTACAGCCATCCTGGGTTCAAGACTTAGCAGCGCTGATTATTTTGTTGCTGGGTAGAACAAGGGCTGTTGGATATGGAGTGATTAAGGCACTTTTAAGCAGTTGTAAATGGATTTGCATGGGTTTGTGTGATGCTAAGCAATGCTAAAACATGGTTAATCCATTGTAGCTTCACTTAGTGGCGCTTACTCCCACACTAATTTCTTTGAAAGAAAGAAAAAGGGGTAATAAGAAAGTGGTGAAAAAGTGTCACACCAAAGGAAGTACAGTATGAAAGGTAGCTAGGGATGTGCAGGATGAGTGTAGGAAAGGTCTATAGCTGTCCATTTCTTCTACAGCAACAGCTGTGAATGTCTACAGAATTTGGAAGTGAATTTTTTTTTCTACTTGAGTGTTTACCTCCTTCCCCTGTAACTTCAGTAAACTGACTCTTACATTAAGAGCTATAATACTTACCTTATAGATTTAGGGCACCTTAGGAAACCTTGTAAACTGCAATAGCCCTTCACATTCCTCTATGCTCGGGCTCTCTTCGCTCCCCTCCCTACCCCCAATTCCCTCCCACCACCAGTATCTCTAAATTTCAAGTACTATAGCCACTCCTCCACTTTCTAGATCATATCTGCTTTCATCTGGGATAATTCCACCCACCCCCATTCTTCTACCTACATTTCAATAGCACCTATTAGCTTTTATCTGGCATTCTCCCATCCCCCTACCAGTACCTTTACCTCACCACTCTATCTTCTGGTGTTGCATCACCAGGTAAAAGAGTTCCTTAACTCACTAGCTGAATCACAGATAATGATATACTCCTCTTTACTACCTCTCTTGTTCGCACCATACCTTCTTACCTTGTATGAAAACCAGTTTCTCACGGGATTTCAGGTCCCAAAAGTATATACTATCACCCCAGCTGTAAATCCTTCCACCTTCAACCATACTTACAGTACCAGATCCTATCCAGCATCTTGTTCAGTCTATCAACATCTCAACTCCAGCACATTAGCTCTAGATCCAAACACTAAAACAAACTAATAAACAAATTCCTGAAGTTCATCACCAAGTATAGACTCAACCTAATACTTGGAAGTGATATTCACCCCAACCCTGGCCCACCCACTTCAGATACACATACCCCCTCTACTTGCAATCTAAGCTACAAACCTACAATTAATAGGCCAACTAACTCTCTCCTAGCCTGTCATCTCAATATTAGAAGCATTAGTAACAAGGTACATGAATTGCATGCACTTCTGGATGTCCACTCCCCTGAGATTCTCTGTTTATCTGAAACCTGGTTAAAACCTAACACTAAAGACACTGAAGTGTTACCACCTGGGTACAACATACACAGGCTGGATTGTGCTTCGAGGAAAGGGGGTGAGGTACCTGTACTCTATAAATCTGAGTTGAATGTCACCATAGATGTAATACAACCACCTCAGATTAATAACTCAGAGATTCTTGCCACCAAATTGCAACTTAATAAAAATAAATGCATTAATATCATCTGTATGTACATTCCCCCAGGTAACAATATATCTACACTTGAAGATATCCTGCACTGGCTATCATGTCACTACCCCCAAGAAACCCTACTACTTGGAGACTTTAACATAGACTGGGGCACCTGTTCCTCAGAATCCCCAACCACCCATATTAACCTGCATGCCTTTACACAAATTATATCCACCCCTACCAAGATAGGTAAACCCAACCAAAAAGAAAGCATACTTGACTGGGTACTCATAAATAGTCACCCCCAACTGTACACCTCTGGTACCCTCCTTGATGGCCTAAGTGATCACCTTCTCACATATGTAATTAAGCACAAAACCATTAATTCCCAACAACCCTTACTCAGAAAGGTTAGAAACAATAAAAACGTTGACCCTGCCAAATTCCAACAAGAACTAAACTCATGTAATTGGTCTATTCTAAAAAGCCTCCCCTTAGAGGAAGCAGTAGCATACTTTAACAACAAATTCCTTGAGATCCTTGATTTGCATGCACCTGTTCTTTCAAAGAGAACCAAGGCAAAAACTGTGCCATGGCTTTCTAAAGAGTCTAAGCTCAAAATTACCCTTAGAAACAAAGCATGGGCTTTATGGTGTTCTTCTAAAGACACTCAAGATCACATTAAATACAGGCAATCCAGGAATGAAACAAAAAAATCAATTTTACAAGACAAAAAACAATACTACTGGAATTTACAGACAGTTAATCAAAATAACCCTCAGAAGTTTTGGGCAGGTTTAAATAATCTACTACATCCTGGACAAACTTCAACCCCAATCCCTGCTGCTACTATTGATAAAACCCTGAAGATGTTTCTGACAGTTTTAACCGAGTTTTTACTGAGACAATTCAAGCCCTAGCTAGCCAACTACCTCCTAACTCCCCTGGTCCTGAAAGTATCACCCCTAGAAACCTACTCGCATTCAGCTTCCAACCAGTCGCCACTTCACTTATCCGTACCTTGATCAAAAAATTAAAACCCACTACACTCTCTGCTGATCAACGCCCTGCTGAGTGCCTACAAAAATCAGCTGATGCTATTGCTTACCCTGTCTCAATACTAATTAATTGAACCATAGTAGAAGCTAAAATTCCCACCATCTGGAAAATATCCTGTGTAATCCCACTTCACAAAGGAGGCAGCTCTACTGAATTCTCCAATTATAGTCCAATAGCTATACTCTCTCCACTTGCAAAGATTATGGAAAAATGTATTCATAGACAACTCATGCACCACCTAATCCAGAATCACCTAATGGCAGACACACAGCATGGCTTCCATCCTCATCACAGCACTACTTCAGCCCTCCTAGCCTTTACCAACACCATAAACCATAATTGCAACAATAATTATATATCCTCAGCCCTCTTCTTGGATCTTTCCAAGGCATTCGATATGGTTGATCACCAACTTTTAATCCACACCCTACAAACATTCTGTCTAGATACTAGAGCCCTTCAATGGTTTCAGTCCTACCTGATTGGATGACAGCAGGCTGTCCTCTGGCAGAACAAACTCTCTAACCTTCTACCTAACACCCTTGGAGTACCACAAGGCTCTATACTAGGGCCCTTGCTGTTCTCCATCTTCATTAACGATCTTTATACTGTCGTCCCAAAAGTCAGCTGTATCCAATATCCTGATGACTCTACTCTGATTTGCTCAGCCACATCTCCAGTAGAGTTATGGTCAGCTACCCAGACCACCTTTAATACAATAGAAAACTGGCTTTCTGAATGTCGTCTGATCTTAAATCCCCAAAAAACTAAAATGCTGTTATTTTCACCAACACGTAGGTCTACCACTTTCACCTTTACCATAAATTCAAATGATGGCACAATAATCTCCCCTGACCCCTCTACAAAACTATTAGGTGTCATCATAGACAATAATATAAAATTTGACCTACATGTTAACCAAACTATCAAAACCATCAATAAAAAATAGGGTCACTTTACAGAATAAAAGCCTTCCTAACCCCTTTAGCTAAAATTTCCATAGCTCGCACTCATCTTCTTTCAACCCTTCTGTATGTATCCCCTCTACTCTCGAATTTAAACAAGACTGTCCTTAACAAGCTCTCAATTTGCTACAACCACATTGCCAAGTTTGCCACTGAGCTGCCTTTTAGGACACATCATTGCATCAATCTAAATCAGCTTGGGTGGCTTGAACTACCCAGCTTAATCCAGTATAACCAACTGATTATGGTCTATAAAATCCTCTATAATCCGGACAATACTCCTGCACTTAAAAATATTATCATCCCCTATAACAATCCTAGACCGCTTCAATCCTCTAACAAACTACTAATTCAGACTAGCAAAATTAATAACACAGCCGGTGACTCTCTCTTTGCAAACTCTGTAAGTAGATCCTGGAACTCTCTTCCAGCTAATATTACCTTACTTTCCACCTTAGGTCAATTTAAAACTAGACTCAAACAAAATTTGTCACCTAACTAGGTATGTCAATGTATCAAGCCTGGCTAACTCTCTAGAATGTGTAAAAATCTGTTAACCAGTTTACTGTGTAATTTAATTTAATCCTGACTTGCACTCAGGATTAACTCTAACCTGTGCAACTTGTTTAACTTGCTTACTTATGTAATCTCTGTAAATAGTCTGTTTGTAATACGTAATGCTGGTATTATGTAATGCTGTATCTGCTTACCCTTGGAGCTTTTCTCCCCGGGCCTCCGCTGAAAATGGACATGCATCCAGTCGGACTATCCCGGTCAACAAATGTAAAATAAATAAATAAATAAATAAAAATAAAATTTGGACACTCAGACCCCTGAGAAAGGTATTAGAAGAATAGTAATGTGTTGTCATGACAACTGGACCAGATTACATGCTTCCAGTGGACACGTGTGAAATTGACAAATATGTATAGGGCGTAATTTTTTTTGGGAACAGATTGCCTTTTTTTTATGTTGGGGAAGGATAGTAGGTACATTTAGGGAGGTAAGTTGGGTAGGAAGACAGACAAGACAGCAGACAGGAGTGGTATATGACACGTGGGGGGTAAACACCTTGGATGGGGAAGGTGGTTGGGAATCGGACACACATGAGCCCCCAAATGGATACAGTGGGCCTGAGGTCCCCACACATGGGCAGTCACCACTGCACCTGCACTTCCCTGAAGGTGGTTGTGCTGTGGGCTGAACAGGAGGGGTAGGCTGACCCTCAAGATGTACCAGGCGACCCTCAAGCTGGCATAGCTGATCACTGCACTCCAGTCGGAGGACACTGTGCACCAATCCCTCGACCAGACTATGGGTGACAGTCTTCTCTCTGCGCCCACTCCCAAGGGGGGGTGAGCCCTGTCCCCTGAGGTTGTTCCAACCAAAGGTGGTGTAGGACTAATGGAAGATGATGGCCCGGGTTGGGTCCCAGACATGCTTGTGCCAGGTGCCATGGCCAGATGAGACGGGACAGGCAGATCCACTGAGATCTGTCTTCCCAGATGTGTTATGGTGTTCAGGTTTTAAAAAATATGTTGATTAGTCATGAACATCACATTTCAAGATTAGTTATAACAGCATGCATGGGTGTTCCAACTGAGTCCATAAAACAGTTTTGAAACAGTTGCATAGCAAACAGAACACATGCATATATGGAACCACAGTAGGCATTATAACAGCATGCAAGTTACATTGACAGCAATAGGCCACTAATTATAGTATTTGAATGAGGTTCATTAATATTCAAGCAATTCAATATTTGTAGAACAATAATACATAAGTCCCAATTGTAGCTTTGGAAAAAGACATACCCATTATTTATGTGCATGCATTATTGATGCAGATAGGGGTGGGTGAGAGAGAGAGAGAGAGAGAGAGAGAGAGAGAGATGTCAATTAACAACTGTACAGGCTTCTATTTTTCACAAGTATACTGATAAATACTCTACTCGTAACTCTCCAGGTCTGACCTCACTTTACATGTATCAAAACCAAAGAAAAAAACACAAAAAACTAAATCCAAAAGGCGTACACAGATTTGGAGTATCAAACAGCTTTAATGCTGGTACCTCAGCATTTTGCCTTCAAGGGATATCGACATTTCAAATTCTAAAGCTTACATATACTAAAGAATTAAACAATTGAGTTTCAGAAAATTTGTCTATACATCCTACTTTTAAAGTGGCCAGTGCACATTATACATAACACATCCCTTAGTCATGAAAAACTACATTTCCCATAAAACTTCAGCAGTAGCAAAATTACAACAAAATTACCATGAATTCTAGAGCAATAACATCATCAAAAAAATTCAACCAAGTTTACATAAAAATACAACACCACCCTCTCATAATGTGTGTATGTACTCATATGAAAAATACACACACACATACATATACATTTATGGACATACGATCAATGAAATTTCTTCAAAAATTTAACACCACCTCCTGATTTAATCCATGTGGGACCAAGGTTCCAAAATTAAACATAAAAGTAGTCTCTATCTGATTTAACTTATTAACAAATAGAGTACCACTACAATAGTTTCCAAATGGTTGGGCTAATACACTAAAAAACAGGGAATCAAAATTTCCCAAATGGGCTTCAATAAAATGTTCTGCCACTGGACTGAAGCCTATATTACCCCTTCTAATATTTCCCAAATGTTCCAAAATTCTAATCTTAACTTTTCTTTTGGTCTGATGTATATACCATCAAACCTCATCATGCCCACAGCCAAGAATAGATATAACACCACATGATCGACAAATCTGTGCCCGTTGATCATAGTAGTAGATAAATTTCTGATTCTATGGCACACACTGCATCTCCCACAACGAAAAGAGCCTAATTAACTATTCTGGGCCTGATTGGAAATTGGGTAGTTCAACAATTCTTTTAGGTTTAAAAATCTACCAAAAGAAAAAGTCACATGTTGTAGAAATAAAGTGCTGAGATTATCATCAGCTGCTATCATTGGTCATAACTTTGTAACCACCTGTCTGAGTGTGTCTGAAAAGGGACTAAACCTAGTAACATAAAATATTTTATTTTCTGACCCTCCTCTCTTGAAGTAAATTGAATTCTATGTCCAAACTTACTATTCTCATGCAATTGTTCCCTAGTTATCACACTATGTAAAAGTTTATTCTTTGCTTCATTAAGAATAGATCTAAAATACACTCTGGCCGATAATCTCTCTTCTACTTCAACCAGAGATTTCTCTTTAGACACCATCTTGGAAGTATTCATCCATACTCTTTTAAATTCACCATAAGGCAATGACTTAATGAGATGTTCAAGGTGCATACTGGAAGCATGCAAAAAATTATTCACAGCAGTCATCATCTTCTTTTGGCTGTTCCCGTTAGGGGTCACAGTGGATCATCTGTTTAACAGATGTTTAGCAGTACTCTTCCTAAATGGAACATATTGAATAACTCCCATCTCATTCACAAAAAAAACTGGACATCCAGAACTAATGGTACTGAAGAATGTGTGACAACAACTGTAAAACATGACCATTAGAATTCAAGTCCCCCACAAATTTCTCAAACTCAGAGCTCCCTTACATTTGAAAATCAAATTGCCTATGTATCACCTATATAACATTACCTTTTCCTTGTAATAAATATAGCTATGCGCAAACCACTTTTCAAACTCCCCCATGTACAAAACAGCATAAGAGGGAGCAAAAGGAGCCCCTATAGCAGTTCCCCTTATCTGCAAATAATATTCCTTGTTAAAACTAAAATAGCTGTGTGTTAAACAAAAGAAACTCCAAAATATAGGCACTGTGAGGCCCTTCACCCAGTATTGATGCCATAGCTTCAAGACCCTTACCTGTTGTAATATTCTTGTACAAAGAAGAAATGTCCAAAGTGGCCCAAAAATATTATTTTCTCCACATCACATTCTGCATTAGAACACAAAGCTCTTGTATATTCTTTATGTGGGCTGGTATGGAACTCAAATACATTTTAAGTAAAAAGTCCAATAATACCCACATATTTTCCAGGTAAGAACCGATGCCAGCAACAATCGGTCTCCCTGCTGGCCTGCTCACATTCTTGTGAATCTTTGGTATAGCATAAAAATATGGGTCTCGAGCATTGGCTTAACAGACTGTGATGAAAGGAACCCCAGTCTTTCCCCCTTCTCTAATAGTTAACTGAATTTTAAACCATGCAAGAGGGTTGTAAGGGAGCTTAACATAAATTCTGTTGTCGCACAGAAGTTCAATTACCATGTTCTGGTAGTCAGCTTTATCCATTATAACCCAGTTACCACCCTTATATGCTACCCTAAAATATAATCTCCAATCTGGCCATGAAGTTTGGAAAATTCCTGCCATACTTCTTTACTTAAATTGCTTACATTTGAATTTACTAATTTATTTTTCAATGTTATTCAACAACAATTTTTCAGACATAGCAACAACAGGAGACAATTTACGGGGACAAAAGTTGTTTTCCACATTAGGTAAACTAGGAATCTTAAGCTGACCATAACCAGTAACAAAAGCAGTGCTACATTTAATGCTTTCTTCAGTGCTGCAATCAAGTACATTTAAACTTTCATCATAGTCACACATAGATACATCTAACAATAAATCCTCAGAATTTTCAGATATGGATGAAACTTTTCTTTGCATGTGAAAGTATCTCTAGAAAAATACACTTTCAAATGGAGTTTGCAACAGAATTTACTAGCTTCAATAAGTACATTAGCAAGAAAGGGACATTTAGTGGGAAGAAACTTAGCTCCCTTTAACAGCACACCAATAACTGTATCAAAAAGTGCTAAATTTACTAAATTAACAATTTTTAAACAATCATTACTACCTTGAATTTCATTGAGTCCATTATCAACAATGTGTGAAGATACATGTTGCAAATTTCCAGAAATTGACGTTTCCCTTTCATTTTCTGTTTGCTGCCTGTATTCCCATTGCCGCTGCTGTGCTGAAAACCCCGAGAACCCTGTAATGAACCCGAGATGAACCTGATTGGTTCTCCTGACCAGCTGATCCTGCATTAGGCAGCATCTCAAAAGACACATTCTTTTTTGACAAAGTGTCAGCTGAAGAATATGAAGAATCACGACTAGATGACAAAAAAAAACCTGTTCTTTCTATTTTGCGACCTTCCCTTACGAGGGAAACGGTGAACTGAATACACAGAACCAACCACTAGCAGAGTCATTTATGTCCCTTTCTAGTTTTTTCCTCTTTCTGCCTATCATTTCAACTTCCACTTTATTCAGTTTTTGTTTAATATCACCAAATTTTGTGATAAAAGAGGGCTCAGAAATTTGTTGTTTTAGTGAGCTCTCTAGGCTAGTAATTTCTTGCTGAACTTGTTTTAAAGTATGCAAGTTCCTTTTCCCTAGGATTTTTAACCAGCCCAAAGTACATTGTTATGAAACCTCACACCATTCTAGCAATAAATCTTGTTCTGCCTCTGTAAACCCTCCAGCTAGTAGTCGGTTTATAAGTAGACCTCTGGGAGTTATATTTGAAGCCAAATACTTCTCTAGCAGTTTAGTGTCATAAAAAAAGATTAATTTATTTTACCATCAGTCTCTCCAGCTGTTCAAACTTCACTAACTGGTCATTGTAACCTGCAGAGCTCCATGGATCAGCTCCAGTCAACGAGGATTCTCTCTCCTTAAGTAGTTCCATGAACAAGCTATTTGTTGCAGCTTACATAATAAGACCAGTCACCAAAGGAACTGGTAATACCAAGAGTGCCACACTATAAACACTTATCCAAACCCAATATAAAACACAAAAACCTAATAAATCCAAAAAGTGTACACAGATTTAGAGTACCAAACAGCTTTAATCCTGGTACCTCAGCATTTCACCTTCAAGGGATATCAACATATCAAATTCTAAAGCTTACATATACTAAACAATTAAACAATCGTGTTTCAAAATTTGTCTATACATCCCACTTTTAAAGTGACCAGTGCACATTATACATAAATAAACAAATCCCTAGTCATGAAAAACTACTATATATCCCACTATCACTTTACATGTACCTATGGCCTGCGGTTGGACAGAGGAAGTGTTTTACACAGAGTACATTAGTCATGCCTTTTTACAGCTACTACAAACATTTCCTTACTTGGCAGACTTGTGGAGGAAATTTCAGTTAATAATAACAACTGACTTTTTCTACACATATTCAGATATTCAGGGTTGCATATGTGACACTGAATGGGGCGTCCTGCACTCATGCTATGTGCGTGTGCTACTGACATACTTTGCCAGGATTTCTGTCACCCTGGTTATTGGCTGCAGTGACCACTAGCCATGACAGTGTGACAGTTGAGGGACATGAATCGGAAAAAAGAGCTTGCTGTATGCACTTATCTTGCTGTCATTTGCAGCCTTGGGGTTGGACAGTTGAAATGTTGTACACAGTATATTAGTAAAGCCTTCCTACAGATACTACAAACATTTCATTACCTGGCAGACCTGTGGAGGAAATTTCTGTTAACAATACCAGATGTTTTCTATACATATTCACATATTCTTGTGTGACAATATGCATTTAGTTTCTTACCACTGCCGGGATTCGAACCATGTCTATTTTTGCTAAAAAGGTACACCACACTTGTGTTTCATCACAATGAGCTATTGCTAATTTTTGTTTGATTATTTACTCCCTACTACTCTCTGGTTTTCAAAATCTGACCTTGTAGTTCTGACATTCATGCATGGCAGATAGTTCTTGTAGTGTGTATTCATACTTTGGCATATTACAATCTAGAAAGCAATGGTTAACACAAAGCACTACTGCAGGGGATAAAAACTTAGATTTTACATCTTGCTATTCAGGGTTCAGATCTTGGTGCATGGCACATTTCATATAGTTGTTCACCTGTTTTAGATATCCACAATCTTTGTAAGATTAGCCTCACTTCATTCTTGCTATCAGAGCCATGGTTGCTGTGCAGAACCTGTATATATTTATATTCCTACCAATACATAAATTAAGCACAACAATCTGGGATTTTTACTTTTATTGAAAGTTTCGGAGACCTTTATTGTTAAATATCCTGTACATCACTGTTAATCTGCTAACGGTCATTTATTAATTATACACAGTGCACACTTTACCTACTGGTAGTTGACATTCTACTCCTTTCTATTTATTTGCCCTGATTACTGCAAGCTAGATTTGTACTCACCAGCCTTCCAGCGCAGCCTTAGCAGCCTGTTTGCATGTGCATCCATGTTCATGACTCTCTCATTTGCAGCTGTACAGGGGATAAATAAACATTCATGCATACCTATCAATCACATACTCAGGCTGGACTTTGGGGAACAATACGTGATACTGATACGTACCCACTTCTGGGACATTCCGTGCTCATGCTTCTTGGGTCCACTGGTCCAAGAGCTCCCTCTTCTTATGCTTGAGGTCAGCATAATGGTGCCGGACCTGCTCACCAGTTCAAGGGATGCCAGTAGCACTGGTGAGATCATGTGTGAGACAGTCCCAGGCCTCTGCTTTGTATTGTGAGCCCTGGTACTAGTCCTGCATCAGTCTCCCTTCATGGTCTTTACCTGCAAGGTTTAAATAGGGCTGAATTCCTAAACTTTGTCATGATTGGATGATTTTGAATATGCTGAGCTAAGCTAACCAACGCACAAACCCACTCAGCTAAGGTCAGCATTGCTTAAAGGGTTAGATGCTAAGCACTGACTACCAGTGCGCAAATCCACTTAGCTGGGCTAGCTATTGCTTAGCATTTACATTTAAGCAATGCTTACACTAGCTAAGCTGAGCACAACTTAGCATTGTTCATCTTTCATTTCATGGACTATCAGGATTGTGGGGTTGATTCCTTGTATGTTTATCTTCCATAACATTCCCCTATGTGCTTTCATTACATTTTATTCTTGCATGACTATACTGTATGGGACACTTGTGTTTATATGGGGGTTTCACAACTTTATTAGACTGATACCTCACGTTTGGACCTGTTACAGACTCTGGTTGACAAATATATATTTTTTACTACCTAATTATACAAAAATAATTTTAGTACTGCTTTCACATATAAAAGTGAATGGCTTTCATATGGGCTTGAACAGTAAATGACTGCATGCAAAGCAGAAGCTGCAACCACAACACTATCTTTCTTTGAGTATTTAAGCTGTATATTTCTATTTAGCACCTTGGTATATGTATATTTAGCTCCTTGGTATATGTAAGCTAGGCTGAGCACAGCTGCACTACATGCACACCTGCTTAGCTACGCTTAAACTTTATTGGGGATGGAAAAAAAAATAATTGTGTTTTATTTTTATTTACTTTAGGGGTATGCACATTGCTTTCAACCTCTTAGGGCAGGGCATCTGGAAAACTACATCATACATTGGGGGATTCTGGCCACAACTGGGGTCACTTTTTTATAGTTCCTCTTGGGAACATGCTTACTTATTTGGTATGCCAGCATGTACACTGGCATACCAATCTGGACATTCTCTGTTCTGGCCTATTGTTTGGGGGGTGTGCCTGTTTGTTTTCTTTACATTACATCTGTGGGCACTGTTATTCTTTCATAACAGTGTCCATGGACACTTTTTTATTTTTAAAGTGCCGTACGGCAATTCTGGAGTGCAGGGGGTGTGTTTACTGTGCGAGCAGTCCTCAGATATGTCCCCTGCACTCGTTCCTGCTTTGTGTCTGTGTAGGATACACAACAGCACACCTTCATGAATATGCAAGGTGCCCCTCTGTCCTACATGGACATAAAACCACTCCGTGCAAGAATAACACTATTCTTGCATGGAGTTTACTGAATCCCAGGCAGTAAGTATTTGCAATAGTGACCATTATGGCTCTTACTTTTGCAAATAGTATGTTATCAAAATCCTACACTAATGGGTTCTTGTCAGCAACTGTAAGCACCTACACACTTACCAGACCCAGTTCTGCTGTTAAGCTATAATAACCATAAAACATCAACTAAAGGGTGCATCTACAAGTTACTGTTAACCTCAATTTTAGTCTCTTTAAGACCTTAATGTTAGGAAATACTCACCTTTTCAATACTTATGTGCACTGTCTGTTAATATAGATCTCAGCAGGCCAAATCTGAGTAAACGCAGAACAGCTGTGTGGCCTAGAGGAATAGTATAAAATGAAAATATTAGTGAAAAAACAGTAACAGTTTCACCTAAATTGCTGGTCTGGCTTATTTATTGAAGACATGTAGTGGACCAGATTCACATATCAGTGTCCCCACATCCTCAGGGCCTGCACCTCTTTCAGTGCTGTTTAAGCCTTTAGAGTTAGAGAGTTAGCTAAAAAATGGGGGAACCATTGCAGAAAATGGAAGTAAACTGTAAGTAGGACCTGACTAACCTTATAACAATGAATTTGTGAGAACCCAAATGATTACAGGCATTCAAAATGTAATGCAAAAAGATGTGCAGATTAAAATGGCATACCCTGCAGCAGTAAGTTTTACATTGAATGGCATGAAATATAAAGAATAAGTTATGAAATGTCCCTTGCAGATAGGTGAAACGTAAATCTGTAAACACAAGCCTCAGCTGGCAGCACCAGAAAAAAGAAAGATAGTAATGAAACCACCAGATATATTACAACCACCAGATTTATTAATGTATCAATTAAGCACTTTCATCTCCATACACTGGAGAACTTCATCAGAATAAAATAAGTGACACAATTCTTCACATTAAAAAAACATAAAAATCCTTCCTATTGGCTAATGTCATATAATTAAAAACTACGCGATTGTTAAAGAAAAGTACAATTACAATAAGTGCTGCAGATAAACAATTTTAAAATCTTAACATAACAATACCATCAATGGCAAAATGTATTTATTCCTCATCTTTAATACTTTAAGGCTGTCAATTTTAATACAGAAATAAGGGAAAAACTATGTTCAAACCTGGGGATACACATGCATTCAGTCTTAACTACCAAATAAGCTCAGGGAATTCTAACCTTTTCTCCCAGTCACCACCTCTTTCATGGGGAATAACTTGCTCCAATACCCAAAATTTAAAATTGGCTTGTACACAAGTAAGGGTATGTCTATACAGAATCTCTCTTTTATTGATCTCATAAATATGTTCATAAATTCTTTGTCTTAAGCTTTGCTCTGTCTTCTCTACATAAAGAGAAAACAGTGTACACAGTAAATTAAATATACCACCCCCATTGCATAACAATTAAAATGACTAATTGCTGTTAATTTCAATTTTAATACAGTAATGTATAATTCTGTTGCATTCTCTGTCAGGGGGCATTGTGGGCACATGCCACATTTAAAGTTACCATTTTAGACCTGTTGTTAATATGCAATAATCTTATTCCATTTTCAAAATTTTTTTTTTTAAATTCGGTCCTCTCTTAAAGCTAAATATTAAACATGTAAATCTCCCTTCATATCCTTGTTTGGCATGTCTCTGGGTTATTTGTATAGAACATATAAGCACTAAAAATCGCCATGAGAATGTAAGGCTAGGTTTGGTAAGATCCTCACAGTTCAGTAGCCTAGTAGTTCATTTTGAACCTATGAACAATGTTCAAAAATTTGTAATGCACTCTTATCTCAGCATGATACCTTATACAATTAACTAACACATACTAAACTTGGACATTCATGAAACATAAAATGTTCTGTTATCTAAAGGCTCACAGGTAAGTACTAGGCCAGCTACCCTTATGGTCCATAGCAAGCCCAGCTAATTTCCCCTTTTTGAGTTCAAATTAACATATCCCATCTGGTTAGAGAATAACCTTACCCATCCCATGGTCAAAAATTATATATTACCCCTAATGAGAATAACTGGGATCATACCATAGATAATTTGAGGGGACCCTTGCATGGGATAAAGGACTTAGGAGTGCCTTATGTCCATTAGTAGTGCAGAGGGTAGTCGTGGGGTAAAGCTTTTGTTTTCCATCCATAGATTCAAGTTGGGCATCAATGTGGACAGGGTAAAACATTGTTTTACATGGATGGGGAGTCTATTCCAGAGCAGCGGTATCCTCTGAAATAATCTATGATTTTAATAACAATCTCTAGTCTATTATAATTATAATCTACAATGAGTCTCCTAAAAATTCATATTTTAAACTACTCAGTACCAAATATTTGATAGAAATTAATAAACACAATAAATATAATGTAAGTGTACAATTACTAAATAAGTAGCTGAAGCATTAATGAACTATGTGAATCTTGTTCTTGCAGTTAGGCAGATACATAAATATGTTATGAGGTTCATAAATCCATAGATTTATAGGTACGTAGTAAGCAGTCAGAAGACAATTACAGCTCTAGCCAATAGGATCATAGGATCAAAGGATGTTACTAGGCTAATGGCCGCAGGGCCCTTACAAGTCTAGCCAAGTTCAACCCATGTTCAGAAGTTCTCCCCATCTTTATGGAGTGCAATATAAGATAGACTGCGAAGAATTTATGGGTACCCATCCAATTATCAAGATTAACCTTGAAGAAGACAAAGGTTCAACTCAGCTTGACATGTTGTGGAAGTTTGTTGCAATGGTGGGAATATTTTGGGATATTAACCTGTCATGCCAGTATGTCTAACATGGAGTCCTACACAGAGGTGTACACTGTTGCCCTGAAAAACCCTTCAAGCAGTTGTATAGAATCAACTGCACCTGACCGGATTAAAACCAGGTGTTGCCAAAAAAGCAACCCACCCTAGTGGACCCCTAGTCTAACCAGAGTTTACAACAAGAGAAATAAAGAAATATCCAAGAACAATAGGGAACTGATACAGCAGAGGAAGAAATTCCTCTCCAGCTGAAACAAACAACTTAGAGACTTGTCAAGTCCTCTAAACTAATTATGAAACTAAATTTGCGTCACTAGCTAAGGATAATCACAATGCATTCTTCAAATATATCTGAAATCTGAAAGGTATGGAAAGCCCAGCTATGGGCTGATCTGGTTGTGGATGGCACCACCAATACTTAAGCAGAGGTAATAGCCAAGCTGCTAGCTGACAGATTTGGAGCAAACTTCATCATCTGTCACCACTCATCAGCCTATTATCTCAAGAGAGCAGATCTTCTTGGCACTCTCCAGGGACAAAAACATGCCATCAGTGGGACAAGACAACATTCCAGGTTACCTTTTAAACAACTTAAAACATGACCAGCATACCCACTTGGATCCCTGTTTAAGAACAATCTGTGAACTGACAATGTCCTTTCAAAACGGAGGACAGCAACAGTGATCCCTCTGCACAAAGGGAGACCATCAACCAATCTAGGGAATTGTAGGCCCTTAAGCATTGTCATCTGCAAGGCCATAAAAAGAATCATTATGGACCTTATTAAGAAGTCATCTGGACCCAACCCAGTTTGGATTCATTAAAGGTAGATCATGCCTGTTAAACATGATTAACTTCTTCAAGATGAAGGAAAGACAGACCACCTACCTTGACCTAGCCAGGGCATTTGACACAATTCCCCTCTCAGGTATTATAGAGAAGCTCTCCTAACTGGGAATTAACCCCTACATTACTAGATGTATAGTCAACAGGCTCACTTTGAGGACACATACTGTAAACAAGGGTGACTTTACCTCTAGCAAACGACCAGTCACCAGTAGAGTACCACAGTATTCTGTGCTGGGCTCCTTACTGTTTGGAATTTATTTCTCAAAAGTCAAGGCAACCTTTTTGCTGTTTGATGATTGAAAATTGGGAGCAATCACTGAGCCCCACAAAGATACTGCAAACAGGGTTAACTCTGACAAATGAATGGTGCTAAAGCCACAGATAAAAATGCAATATTATTCTAGGGAAAGCTGACATCCTTGTTAATTACATTAAAGACAAAACTTCCCTAAATGTAGACCCAGTGGTATGTGATCTGGGTACTCAGCTTGATAGCAACCTGAACTTTGATGACTACATATCCACAGTAGTAAGGACATCCCTCACATCTTATAAATAAAAGCATTGCAATTATATCTAAGGATGTTATAATTCCATTATACGCAGCCCTTATCAGATGAATAATAGGTTCATAGGTGTTTACTAGGCTAATGACCGCATGGGCCTTTTTAAGCCTAGCCATGCATCCCAAATCTCTGACAAGTGCTGATACCCTTGATAAGTGTAAGTAAGGGCTTGGTAGATGAAACATTTACAAGCTAGGGCCTGGGAGATAAGCCATTTACAGGTTGCCTGTCCATTAGACATAGGTACTAAACCAGGGATTAATTTCCTGTTCCTCATCCAATTGCCCAGGTTGCACTTGAATTGGGTTAGGGAGGAACTCTGCTTCACATGGATGGGTAGTCTGTTCCAGAGACTGGGTAATTTCTGGGCTACATACCTGTCTTTCCAGATGGTCCTATTTATATCACAGACAAAGTTTAAGTCTTTAGGATGGGTAATTCTGGTGCTGTTTGTTTTGCAGATATGCAGGAGGTCCATCAGAGTGGTGTCTGAGAATGCCCTGAATGTCAGGCATAGATCTCCCCTGAAAAGCCTGTAGGACACAGAATACAGGGATAAAGCCTTGATGCAGTCTGCATAGGACATTTTACTTAAGCCCTGTATTCTTTTAGTGAAGATCCTCTGTGGACATTGCAGTTGTTGGATATCCCTGGTTAGGTGCATGCCAAAGAGGGCACTGTACATATTGATAGGTCTGATGAATGCTGAATACAGTGGAATAATGACTTCCTTGGACTTAGATGCCATACCTTTGTTTATAAGTTGAGCAGCATAGAATGAATTCCTCACTACTGTAGACACATGATGGTCAAAGGCTAGATTACTATCTATGTGTGTCCCTAATTTCCTAACTACTGGGTCAACTCTTAGGGGTGTGTTGTGAATATGATATTTACCCGGGGAGGATGACTTCATGAAGGATACTATTATGCATTTCTTGGCATTTAATTTTAGTCCACGGCTCTGGCACCATTTGTTTGTCTTTGTCAGCCCCTCCTGCAAAACATTTGTGTCAGTGTGGAATTCAATGACAGCTCCTAGTTTGCAATCATCTGCAAATTTAGTCAGCCAGAGACCACTAACATTGGCCTTGACTTCAGAGAAGTAAATGCCAACATGGAGCTGTCCAAGGACTGATCCCTGAGGGATCCACTTGTGAATGGACTCTTTTTAGATGTGGACTCCCCAATTCTAACTATCTGGGTCCTGTCTGTGAGCCAGTTGGCTATCCACGTGATAACATAAGGGTTTGTACCTAACCTCTTGAGTTTGTCAACAATGCCTGAGTGGGGTATTGTGTCAAATGCCTTGGCCAGGTCAAGGTAGGTAGTGTGAACCATTTTGCCCTCATCTATTGCTTTGGTGACCTTCTCAAAGAAGTCAATCAGGATGAGTAAGCACAATCTGCCCTTGATGAACCCAAACTGAAAAAAGTTGGTTCTAGTTTCTGGAGGTTTACTGTATCACTTTTTATCATTTCCATGATAATTCTTTCCATGGCTTTACATATAAGACTAGTGAGACTTATGGGTCTGTAGTTTGCAGGGTCTGTAGATGGACCACCTTTATGCAGAGGGATGAATATTGCTGTTCTCCATTCATGAGGCACAAAGCCTGTTTGGAGGCTATAGTTGACCAGCAATTCCAGAGGCCCTGACAGATCATATTTCATGCTATTTAAAAGGCATCCTGGGATATTGTCTGTGCCCATTGATGCAGTGCACTTGGCCTTAGAGAGAGTATTAAGGACCTGTTCCCTAGTGACAAGAGGGAGAGTTATATTTGATGGTATTTTCTGAGGTTGAGGAGGAGAGAGAGGTAAAGTTGGAGCTGAATTTATTGGCCAGTACAGTTGCTATATCTTCTGGCTCAGTATAGGTGGCTCCATTTATAATGAGCTCTGCACACAATTCTGTATTGCCTTTAAGGTTGTGGACATAGCTAAAGAATGCCTTGTGGTTATCTTTGGCCTGGGAGGCAAAATTGCCTTTAAATTTGTCTTTGGTAGACTATTTGTCCTCTGTGAACTTTGTTTAGTTTGATGAGAGTGCTTTTATCCTGCTGGGTGCTGCACCTCCTAATTTTTGATTTTCCTCCTTCTGTTATGCAGCCTGTTGTGATATCAGCAGGGAGGCTTGCTTTTTGAGTTAGTTCTGTGCTTCTTCCTGGTGGATACAGCTGCCTCTATGCAGCTATTAACATGCTTGTTCAGGGTTTTTGTGAACAGTTCTACATCGACAACAGTGTTCTCACGATTTATGGGGACTTGAAATTTTCCAAGTGGTTAACCTTAGAGTAGTTCCTGAATATTCCAGGTTTTAGCTGGGTGTCCAGGTTATATTTTTACTTCAAAGGAGACCATTTTGTGGTCTGACCTTACCAGGGAAGATGTTACAGTAGGGGTTGTGCAGCACTCTCCCATATTAGTGAGGACCAGATCAAGTATGACTATAGCCATGGTTGTGTTGATTATCTGGTTCAGGGAGTTTGAGTTTACAAAATCCAGGATTCTCTGTGCCTGTAAATTTGGTGTCATACAGGATTCCCAGTTAATGGTGGGGTAATTAAAGTCGCCCGTGAATATGGTATTGGGTTGGATGGTTAGTGTTTCTAATAAGTTTAAATACATGAGAACACCACACTCCAACATACAATCGTACTACCAAGTAAAAAATGTAAATACCACCAACGGTCGAACAGCACCAATAATAAATTATTGGTGCTGTTTGACCATTGGTAGTATTTACATTTTTAACAAGTTTAAATACATGGTATGGGTTTCCTGGGATATAGATGGGGACCTGTAGCTGGCAAGGAAGTGATATTGGATTTTGCCTATGGTGATTTGGACATGGAGAAGCTCAAGTGCATTGCCGTGTTTGATCAGCCTTGAGGTATATTTATTTCTGATGTAAATAGATACACTCCACCTTTAGTCCCTGTCTATGTAGTAGCTGGTCTAAATGTGAAGAAGACATTATAACCTTGCACTGTTGTCCTCTCCACGGCTTTAAACCATGTCTTAGTGACCACACAGCCATCAGCATTTTCTAGGATGAAGAGCGCTTCTAGAAAGTGCAGTTTTTATTTTAGACACCTAGCATTGAGCAGTAATACCTTTAGATTTTTTTGCAGCCCCTGATAAGCAACTGATTGTGACTTTCTCCTTACTCAGCCTGGTGAGAAGGGCATCGGTGTGTCTCTCAATGGAGTCTCCAATGAAAAGAATCTTGGACTGTGTGGTGGCTTGCCTTATGAGCTTAGAGCTAGAGGTTCCATGAGATGTGTTTCTATGTGCTGATGTGCGTGTTGTTTTGAAAGAGTACATTTGGGGCTGCTGAGTGTATTTGTTATGTGTACTTCATCTAGCAGGTCTTTGTGGTTTAGGAAGGTTACATTTAAGTATCTCAGCATATGTGCGTCTATGTGTCTGCTTTGATTTGTGTGTGATGGGTGCAGTGTGTGTACTACTGACAACCTTATTGACATAAGGAGTACTTTTATGTGAGAGCTTTGCCTCCAGTCACATTGTGTAAATACATCTCTCACATATCATATCAGTACAATGTTCCATATTGCATGTACTTCGCCAGACACTTGCAAAAATTGGAGAGACCACAGACGTTTCTCAGCAAGAAATTGCAGTCACTGTATTATTTCTCCTACAGGTTGCTGAGGGCTGACCTGTGCCTTGCTTACAGGACACTCCCTTTCCCAGCCCTGGTAGAAATGCTACACATTCATAAATCAAGCTGTACGAAGGTCACTCACTCTAGGATCTTAACTTAGGCTCTGACATGAACAGGTCATGCTGGAGAGATAGCTATATCTCCCAGAGGCTACCACGTCTCTGGAACAAACTAAAATAATAAACAGAAGGATGTCAAGAATAATATAAGTCCCACAAAATTTATTGTTAGCACTTTCGTACAACCAGTAACATGTACTTCTTCAGACAAATAAATCCCAAAACACCCCTCTTTACATAATCAGGTTAATTGTTGAATTAAAGCTCAATTAACTCATAAAGTTGCATACCTTTGATGTACAAAGCATAAAGCATAAAACATATGTAAGGCATGTAACCCACGACCAGAGAATAAACAATACAATTTCATTCATTTTAAGCACAGCATAAAAAAGCAATGCAATTTCATTCATTTCATACCCAACATAAAACCAGCTTCTCTGGAACAGGTTTCCAGTCCACATGAAACAGAGCACTTCTCTGACCATCTTCAGAAAGACGTCATTGTTAACTATCATAGACCCTTACCTATGCAAACTTCATTTACCTAACCACCGACAATTGGGACAACTTGGGATAAATATGGCTAGGGCTGTTAGCCTAGCAACTTTCTATGAACCTATGAACCTATATGTTGATGAAGGCAAAGCTATCTTAACGGGGTACAGAAAAGAAGGTTAAATGAATGTTAGACCTTTCATTGCTTAAAAGGTTAAATGCACGTCTCTAAGAACTCCCAGTATGTCCTGATAACCTGGATTTTTGAGACTGCTGATTTCTTTTTATTTATGAATCTCTGACATCTCTCAAAGTGAGTGATACATTCAACAAAATATATGCCAAAGGAAGGGCTGTGGTCAGTAATGAGTAAAGGAGAATCTAAGGCTTCTTTTAATCTAGAGAAGATGTCTTTGGAAATTTGATGAGGCAGATACAGTGCTTTACTGCCTACTTCATGGACACAGTAATAAAAATGAATCATCATCAAGAGTTCCTAGATGTCTTACAATACCGTTTGACTGGAATGGTGTGCTATTTATGTAATACTGAAAAATGTTTTGTTTACCAAAATTAACTATAATACTTTTTACATTTAATTTGTCCATTTTCCTTGCACCAAATGTTATATTAAAAAATGTTATGTATTATATTCTTTTAACACAGTATACGAGTACAACTACCAATTGCTTCATGATGTTAAGTAAACCTAACAAAAAGTATCATAAAATCAGCTAATGGCTAGTCAGACTGTATGAGTTAATTGGATGTACCCCCGAATTATGAAGTTACATATATAGTTTACCCCTGAATTATGAAGTTACATATATAGTGTACCCTTGAATTATGAAGTAACATATATAGTGTACCCTAGAATTATGAAGTAACATATATAGTGTACCCTAGAATTATGAAGTTACATATATAGTGTCTCAGTTTTACTGTACAGAGCAGAGATACTAGAGTAGTTGCCAGTGGCGGCCGGTGACGTCAAATCAAAGGGGGTCTGCAGAAGACAGCTGAGTGAGTGGGATCAACGGTAAGGTGTGGCCAACTAGAAAGGGGCAGAGCTATGCTCAAAACCACAAAAACTGGGACGTTAATTAAATACTTGGCTCTGGATGCCAAACCGTCATTATTAGAGTCCAATCAAGACAAAATGAAGTGGAGAAGAATAAAAATATTTCAATGCATTGGCCACATGACAGCTTACTTAATATCTAGATGGAAACAAAAAGATTGTGAGGCATGAAAAAATAAATTACTTTTTAAATATATTACTGGAATGCCAGTCAAAATAAAGTATAAAAAAACAAGCAGCTCTCAACTCAAACCACTTCTCCTTGCACTGCAGTTCTAATTATAATTTAGATTTAGATTTATAAAAGTACAAAGTAACATGCTTAAAAGTAGCAATCTCTGTGATACCCCACTTGTAAAAATGTTACTTATCAAAAAAAGACCTGCTGCCTGACAACAACTATCTACTTGTTTCATGGGGAAAACATGATAAAAGTAAAAAATGAACAGCAAACAGGAAACAAGATAAATTACTTAAAGGATTACTGCACAGGTTATGTCCCACACATGATAGATTGGCATTCTGTTTAGTTTATAGGTAAAGGCTGCAAAGATGACTGCAACAAATAGCTCTCATCCTCTTAGCACAAAACACCTGGAGAAAGCCAATAATGGGGGAATATAGCCCCCAAACATATTCAGTGAATTCAGTTCTCACCATAACTCTCAACCTCTTAGCACAAAACACCTGGACAAAGCCAATAATGGGGGGATACAGCCCCCAAAATAGGGACAAATTTCAAATATTGATCTTATAAACTTAGAAAATTGCTAGAATAAAAGGTGTTGCGTTACCATGTACTTTCTAAAGAATATGAAGTCTGAAATTCAAATGCCTGTCATTATTTAGTGAATTTAAAATCTAGAAAACCAGAGATTTTACGAGGACAGAACAAAAATGTGAGGCAAAAATCTGAATAGTTTTCAAAAGTGGTGGTGGGTAGGGAATTCAGGTTCTTGCTACCTGCAGTCAAGGTACAGGGTTTGAGTTTGAGTTACTGTGTTCGGAATTGTAGCAGCTTCATTCTACAAAGTTACATCATCCTGCAGCAGCTTTGTTCAAAATAATACAAAGTCCCTTCTTCCCATGAGAGCCGCTATCTATACGTGCCTGCAGATGTTGCAGTCCTATCCCCTTCCAGTATATGAAGTTGTAATCACATAAACATCTGGGCATCTGTACTCTGATACCTTCTTTTCATAATCCAGACTGGTTAAACAGCAGTCCAGATTCCGCACGCATGCAAAGTTGATGGACTTGCAGCTA
Organism: Protopterus annectens; assembly: GCF_019279795.1. Classification (NCBI taxonomy): domain Eukaryota; kingdom Metazoa; phylum Chordata; order Ceratodontiformes; family Protopteridae; genus Protopterus; species Protopterus annectens. The sequence goes on from NC_056726.1 coordinate 1,131,016,840, forward strand.
TCCTGCATGCATGTTCAGAGTTCCAGGACTCGCAGCTAATTATTTTATTTCTTTTTTCTTTTATTTTACAGCTGGGGGGGCTGCAGTCCTGCAGTCCAATAGCACTTGCCACCCCTGGTAGTTGCAAAATGTGAAGACAACAAACAGATGACATCAACTGACTAATACAGGAGCACTTTATGACCTGCAATACTGTGGTGGTGAGATTACTAAAACGGTAAGTACATAAAGCACATAATCTCAATTTATTGCTTCAGGGTTTGCCATATAAATCATTACTGACTTAAACTGGGCTTGTCTGAATTAACTGAAATTGACTCTGAACATAGTTTCTGAGTTTCAGAACAAAGTTAGCATCAAATATGAGATGCTTGTAACTTTACTGGTGACTTCACTGAATCAATTACAATTTAGAAGACTTGCAAAAACGTGTTTAGTAGATGAGTAATCTTCTGACTGAGACACTTTGTAATGATATTTGTGACTTCTGTAATCTGAGTTTATGCCACTCATCACAGAAGCTGATGATAAAAGTCTACCATATGCAGAATTAAAACATCAAATGGGTAAAAGGCAATTCTCTGCATCAGATTAGTTTTCCTTGTGAATGGAATAATATATATGTGTGTGTGTGTGTGTATATATATATATATATATATATATATATATATAGATTCACTTTATAATCTCAAAATACTGAAATCTCAAATTTCAGTATCTCGAGACTATAAAGCCAAACATTCACAATATCAAAACCCCAAAAGCGCAAAATTCAAAATCGCGACTTTTAAATACAATCTCCACCACACAAACATTCCTCCCCACACTACAACAAACCAACAAAATGCAGACAAACACAGAATCACAAATACACGCACCTACCCTACATATAAGTAGGGGGACAAGCCCCCCCTGCACCCCCCATTTTGGGGGCTGTGCCCCCCACACCCTTGCTACTTATATATACTAACTCTGAGGTCACACTAAAAAGATAAAGACACTAAACCCACCACTACATACTCTATATTCCACTTGCACAAACACACACCACATATATACACACACCACCATTTGCAACACTTACATACTTACACTTTTACCTACCTACCCTAACCTACACCTAAAACATCCCAACACACTCACATACACTCAAATCCCTACCCAAAACACTTAAAAAACAGCACTTACCTAAAGCTCCACATACATCCACACAATGGCAGGCAAACCATATCCCACAGCACCCGTACCTTACAAACATAGCAAATTCCACATAGTGCGCCAAGACAACTGCGAGTTCGACACTTCGAATTTGATCAAGTGTAGTTTTGCTAAACTGCACATTCGGCATTTTCATCTTGAGATACTGAAATTCGAGATTTCAGTATTTCGAGATAGTAAAGTGCTTCTGTATATATATATATATATATATATATATATATATATATATATATATATATATATGTGTGTGTGTGTGTGGATTTTGCTTTCCAGCTCATAATATCCATGATGCAAATACTGTACTATTTTGTTGAACCATTTTATATTGACTAGTTTATGTTTGCTGCTCAAGACTTTCTGAAAATGTATACATTATAGATTAAACTTTGAAAGGATGACTGTCCTAGTGTTAATATTTTCTTCATTATATGTCAGTGTCATGGCTTTTTGCATTCATGCAAGGACATCGGCTGTCTATGGCTATATTACAAGATGTTCTTCTTGTACCTCTGATTGTCGGTAAATAATTAATATAAGAAGGAGTTGATTAGAGTGGGAGACACTGGTTTACTCTCTCTTTACCCTTGGATTAGTTTGGTCATTTCCACCAACTTTAGTTATTTATATTTTATTAGACACTCTCCACAGACATATAGCAATTGAACAAAGGCCAATATAGTGATGAAGCTACTCTCTGACCCTGTTCCACTCTCTGACCCTGGTAACTATTGAGTGCTGTAAGCATTCGGCTAAGTTGATTGCAAGTGCAGCTTTCTTATGTTGTGGTTTAGTTTATTGCCTTGCTTATGCTCATAGGGTTATAAGTTCATGGGTGTTTACTACATTAATGACTGCAAGGGCCTTTTTAAGCCTAGTCATGCATCTAAACTCTCTGAGAAGTTCTGGTACCCTAGATAATTGTATGCAGGGGCTTGAGAGATGAAACATTTAAAAGCAGGGATCTGGGAGATGAACCATTTCCAGGCTGCCTGTGTTCATTAGAGACATAGGTACTAAACCAGGGATAAGTTTCCATTTCCCATCCAATTGTCCAAGTTACAATTGAATTGGGTTAGGGGGAAACTCTGCTTCACATGGATGAGGAGTCCATTTTAGAGACGGGTTATGCTTTTAGAATGGGTAATTCAGGTGCTGTTTAATTTGAGGATTTGCAGGAGATATATCAGAGTGGGGTCTGACAATGCCTTGTATGCCAGGCGTAGAACTGTCAACCACCTGTAGGAAACAGAATACAGGTATAGGGCCTTGAGATGGTCTGCATAAGACAGGTTACTTACACCATGTATTCTTTTAGTGAGGAACCTCTGTGGATGTTCCACTTGTTCTGTATGCCTGGCTAGGTACATATCAAAGTGGGCATTGTACTCAGTAATAGGTCTGATGAACGCTGAATACACTGGAACAATGACTTCCTTGGACCAAGATGCCTTAGCTTTTATTTATACGTTGCACAGCATAGAATGATTTCCTCCCTACTGTAGACACATGATGGTCAAAGGCTACATTATGGTCTATGTGTGTCCTGAAGTCCCTGAATACTGGGTCAGCTCTTAGTGCTGTGCTGACAATATAATCGCTACCAGGGGTGGATGACTTCCAAATAATACTATTATGCATTTCTTGGCATTACGTTTTAGTACATGGCTGTGTCACCAGTGATTTGTCTGCATCAGCCCTTCCTGGAGAACATTTGTGTCGGTGGTCGATTCTATGACTGCTCCTACTTTGCAATCATATTTGCAGTCATATGCATATTTCGTTAGCCAGAGGCCACTGAGACTGGTCTTGTCTTCAGAGAATTAAATGCCAAAAAGGATCATTGATGTTACTGGCCTCTTTGTAGAGGTGGACTCCGCAAATGAATGGGGTAGACCCCCAATGTAATGTGCTGAAAAATATATATCCATTGAATTTGTTTGCCAAAGATGGAATTCTTATATATGTTCATGCTCAGTCTAAATACCTGAAAGGCTTTGTATAAGCAGTCCTTTGTAATGAAAAGTGATGCACGGCACAACTAATAATGCATGAAAAGGCAAACTAGATCTATGAGCAACAGTTGGGGGAACATGGGAATCGATATCATGACATGTTACAAGTTAGTGGGAATTGTTATGAAAAAGTAAATGAGTGTTGTGTGCTCTTATAACTAAATGATGACAAGGCAGTGATGAGAAAGTATAGTTATCCTAAGTTAGTTTTATTTACAACTTCCTTTGATCATGGAGCAGAAGAGTCATATCTTATTTCCCACTGGTGACACCCTACCAAGAATAAATGATGTATTTATTTTCCTTGAAGAAATAAATACTTTATTCTTGGTAGGGCATCAAGAATAAATTGTCTATTTATATTTCTTGAAAAAACTGTTGGTATAATACAAATGTGGACTGATTCAGCATGTTGTTATGGCAACTCATTCTTGTAGAGGAAAATGTTTATGTATTTTGAAGAAGGATATCCCAACAATCTATCTTACTGTACAAATTACTTGGTGTATTAAATTGATTGGTGTTGATAATATATCTAAATGCTTTTAACATGATCACTGATGAATAGTGAGATATTTAAATATAATGTTTGCAAGGTTGTCTCTGTTAGTTGTAAGTGCACGTAAATAAAACATATGATTAGTATACAGGGCCCTTTACAAGGCGAATTGAACATAAATATCTAAATACAGTAGGTTTACTAACTATGTAGAAAAGCGTGGATTAACCTTATTCTTCAAATCACACTCCTCTGTTACACTGGGAGTTAATAAATAAGTAACCCAGAAGTGAATGTCTACAATTTAAGCAATTTAGGGTTGGGAGGGTGGCCTAATGGTTAAGGTGTTTGCCTTACAAGCACAAGGTGCAGGGTTTGAGTCTCACAAGGGATAACTGGCTAGGCTTAAATGGCTCGCAAGGGCAGTTAGCTTAGTGCTAATCTATGGAAATAAATGGTTATCAATAAGGGATTTTAGGGACTTAATTAAAATTCTGGTACCCTGTTCTTGAGATACCTCCTTCATTTGTCGATCTATGGCTCCTGTTATAAGGACAGTAGACCGGTGTAGCAAGTGTTCATTTCCTAACTCTTTATAGCTCATTAAACTGTCTACTGGTTACAATGCTTAGTATTTTACATTTTCTGTCTCTATAAAACTATAATTTACCTGTCCAAGCATTAGTATATACAAAAAAGAACAGGTCATCAAAAATACTTAGAAAGATAGACAAGCTAAGAGGAACACAAAGTATCAAAACAAGCCATGAGTTGTTATACAATATTCAAATAAAAGACTAAAAATATCAGCACAAGCAGAAAAAACTTAGAATGTATGCAGATAAATATAAATGAAAAGTGCAGAATAAGCATTTAATTGAACCAAATGTGTTATACAGAGAATAGTGAAATAAGGCAAAAACAATACATATGCCACAAATAAATTAATGAATAAATACGCATATTTTAGATAACCATTTAGGAAGACCGTGTAGAACATAACAAAGATGCTGAATGGACAGAACGGTTACAAGGAGCAGTAAGAAGCTGTCATACAGAGTATATGAAATAGAAGGATTTAAAAGTCAGAAATTACTGCAAAATTAAGTAAAGCTCCTAATTGGAAAACCCCAGGTCCAGATGCAGTACTAAACTTCTAGCTAATGGTATTAACATCTTTACAGAAAGATTTAGCTCAGAGTAAAAATTAGTTGTATGGACATCCCAAAAATACACCCACCTGTTTAATATCAAGAGACCATGTTCCTCATGACTCTATCCATAAGCCATCCTAACAACACTGTCTACCAGTAACTTGCCTTCTGACAAGACAGAAATTATATATTGGTACTTATGCAGATAGAGCAATAGCATATAAAAAAATTAAATTATGGCAGTTGAATAAAAAGGTAAGAAAATAAAGTCATATGGAATGAAGGATCATCTGTTTTTAAATAAAACAATGGAAGAGAGCCACAAAAGCCAAAAATAATGGGGAGGCAAAGGCCCTAATTCAGGGGCAGATTTTAAATATTGCTCTTATAAACTTATAAAGTTGATAGAATAAATTGTTTTGCATTTAGCAAGAGCTTCTGAATAATATTAAATCTAACACTCAAAATTTTGTCACTATTTAGTGATATGGGTCGTCATTGATTTGTCAGAAAAACAAACATTTTCTGAGGAAAAACTGGGCAGTTCAGACGTATGAAGAGAGCTCTAAAGAAGAAGATGAATTTAAGTATGCCATGGATTATGGAACACTAACAGATGCATGAGATACATCCTATACTAATGAATTACACTGCAGTGATTATGAAACAGTGCAAACTACTTTGTAGATGAACTATAATAAAGGGCAAATTATTATCCCTTGGAAAAATTTTCAAAGAAGGATATTCCAAGCTGATTGTTTGTCGCTATTGTTATTTTGTCATGCTCTCAACCCACTAAGCTGTTTATTTAATAGACTTTAATAGAATATAGTTATAGAGTGTGCTGAGGACGGATGCTGGATATATTGGGAAAAGGATGCTAAGGATGAAGCTGTCAGGTAAGAGGAAAAGAGTAAGGCCTAAGATAAGGTTTATGGATGTGGTTAGAGAGGACATGCAGGTGGTTGGTGTGACAGAGCAAGATGCAGAGGACAGGAAGAAATGGAAACAGGTGATCCACTGTGGCGACCCCTAACCGAGAAAAGCTGAAAGAAGAAGAAGAAGTTACAGAGTAACTTCCAGAAACCAGCCTTGTTCAAAGACATCACATCTATGTTTTGTGGGTGATTTAAAACTGTATTGTTCATCAAATGAAGATGTCAAAATACAGCAGCAAATGGTTAAAACTTTCTCAGACGATATAAGAATGGAATTTTTTTTTTATAAATATACAAATGCATCATAGGTTCATAGGTTCATAGGTTCATACTAGGCTATCTGCCCGAGGGCATTTATAAGCCTAGCCCATAGTTTTGTGGCTTACGCCACCCCTTTAGGTTGGAGAAACTATGCCCATTATTTAGCTGTGCCTCTGTCAAGCAGTGACACTGAGGTAACCCCTGGGGTGTATCTGCGATCTCCCATCCATTGGTCAAGATTTCTCTTAAACAAGGCCAGCGAGGTGCTTTGCCTCACATAAACCGGGATTTTGTTCCACAGCATAGGGAGTCTTTGGGTGATGAATCTATCCCTCCAGCACGTCCTATTAATAGCCGTGTGTAGGTTTAAGTCTCCCGCCCTTGTGGCTCTGAGGGATCTAGATTTTTTGAGATGAAGCATGTTCATCAGGTCTGGGTTTGACATTGCCTTGTATGTCAGGCATAGGTCCCCTCTGAGCAGGCGGTACGCAACTGAATATAACTGGAGTTCTTTCAGTCGGGCAGCATAAGACAGATTTTTGAGACCCTTTATCCTTTTGGTGAGGAACTTTTGTGGCCTCTCCAGTTGCTGCAAATGTCGGGTCAGGTACATTCCGAATGGGGCATTGTACTCAATCATTGGTCTGATGAGTGATGAGTACAGGGGGACCATGACTTCCCTTGATCTGGATGTGAATCCCTTCATGATAAGGTGGGCAATGTAGAAGGTCTTCCTAACTACTTTAGCAATATGACTGTCGAATGAAAGGCTACTGTCAACCTGGGTTCCTAGGTCCCTAATAACTTCTTCTGTGTTTAGGGGATTGCCACCTATTTGGTAGCTAGGGGTAACCTTATTTTTCCCGAAGGGTATGACTATGCATTTCTTGGCATTTAACTTAAGGCCATGGCTCTGGCACCAGTTATCCGTTTCTGTGAGACCCTTCTGGAGGATATCTGTGTCGGATGTGTTTTCAACTACGGCACCCAGTTTGCAGTCATCTGCAAACTTTGTCAGCCATAACCCTCCTGTGTTTGCTTGTACTTCAGAAAAGTAGATGCCAAACAAGAGTGGGCCCAGGACTGAGCCCTGTGGGACACCACTTGTGACAGGCTTTGAGTCTGACATGGCACCAGCAACTCTGACCTTGTGTGTTCTGTCGCTCAGCCAGTTTGCAACCCATCTTGTAATGTATGGGTTTACATTTAAGTTGATGAGTTTTTCAATGATACCCGAGTGGGGTACTGTATCGAAAGCCTTTGCCAGGTCTAGGTAGGCTGTATGGACTGCCTTTCCCTCATCAATGGCCTTGGTGGCTGTTTCAAAAAGTCGACCAAGTTTAGAAGGCATGATCTGCCTTTGACAAAGCCAAACTGGGTTGAATCCAAAGTCTGCAAATTCCCTATGTCTTTATTTATGAGATCCATTATGATCCTCTCCATGGCTTTGCAGATAAGGCTTGTCAAGCTAATGGGGCGGTAATTTCAGGGTCGGTGGGAGCCGCTTTTGTGGAGTGGGACCACAGTCGCTGTGCCATTCCATCCGGAGGCGAGACTGAGATTAAACAGCTGTCCTAACTGTGGGTTTAATTCCTCATTGAGTTCATGGAGCACACAGCCGGGGACACCATCAGGTCCCATGGATGCTGTGTTCTTTGCCTTGGAGAGCAGTTTTCACCTGTTAGAGATGTTTGGGGGGCTACAATCATTTGGGATAGTTATGTCTCCTTTAGGGGAGGGAGAAGTTTGCACTGAACCTGTCAGCCAGTAAGTTGGCAATGTCTGTAGGATCAGTAATCTTCACATCATTTTGAACTAATTCTGAGCATATCTGGGAGTTTCCTCCTAGGTTTCTGACATAGCTAAAGAATGCCTTATGGTTGTCTTTAGAGTCCTTGGCTATTTTTCTCTCAAATTTAGCTTTGGATGATTTTATGAGAGCTCTCAGCATTTTACTTATAGTGATCAGCGGTGTCTTACCTTTTAAGGATTTTGCTCTATCATTTATAATAGGAACGCTACAATGCAAAGAAAATACTTGAGAAAGGAATGTAATATAAACAATGATGAACATAAGGGAGTATATAAATATCCTTGAAAAGATGAAGGGTCTGTCACATGTCTCATATATTCAAATGAGACACTGAGGCTGGGTATGTGTTCAAGTCATTTATTGTACATAAACACATCAGGAGCTGTACGTGGAACATATACTTCAAATTTCATAAGCTGACTGACTTGCTACTTCTTACACACTCACATGTGTATCTCCATTCAAGCTTGCACTCACACTGACTGACTCCACAAAATGGCACTGATCTTGCATGTGAATCCACACACACACACACACACACACACACACACACACACACACACACACACACACACACACACACACACACACACACATATATATATATATTGCAGGCATATATACTGACGTCATAAGATCCAAACATACTGAAACTTGTAAAACATGAACAAACTTAGTCTAAGATGACCTCCTTGTTTAGGATAGAAGATGCTTTTAGGAAATAAACATACATGGAAATTCAACCAAACATGGATAAAAAAAAAACAGGTGGCAACAGAAAGTGCAAAAATGGAAAAGAAAGTATACAAAGGACGTAATCAGGAAAAAAGGAAAGATAAATGGAAAGGCAGGAATTATAGCAAGAAGCAGAGAGATCTACTCAAACAGCTACATGTTAACTAAGAGCTGATGGGTGAATGGTACAGGTGAGGGGAATTTAAATCAAAAAATGAAAGATTAGAACTAGCAGCCCAAGATAGTCAGTTATATACTAAATGGATCACAAAATCCATAGAAAAGGTAGGAGAATGCAAATTTTGCAATCTAGAACTAGAAACAGTTATACATTTTGTTCTAGGCTGTGATACATTCATGGCTGAAAGGTTTTATACTGAAAGACATAACAATTTTGCAAGACTGTTACACTGGAGGCTATGTAAGCATTACAACACAGAAGCAGCTTAGAGACATTGGAAACATGAACAAGAAAGAACGTTTGAAAATGGTGATGTAACGATAATGTAGTATCACCCCATAATGGCAGCTAAGAAAGTAGAAGCAAACAGACTGGATATTGTAGTTCAAGGGAAAAAGACAGAAATAGCATTGATTATTGAAATTGCTATAGTCTGTGACTACAGTGTTATAAACTGAAAGATAAAAATTTGTAAAATATCATGACTTGCAAACAGAAACTAGAACAAAGTGGAGTGAAGATACACAGTTCTATTTGTAGTAGGAGTGACTGGGCTATTAGAAAGAATCTTCAAATATATTTAGATATGCTACAAATAAACATTACCGCTTATGAACTGCAAAAAGAGGTAATTCTGGGTACCTTACAGGTGCTGAGAATGGCATTCATATCAAATATCAGAGTGAAGCAAAACTGATTTCATGTACTTTAATTACGCCTTGACTTAGAAATGGCCCGCATTCCTGTCTAGTTATGTAAAAAACCTAGCATTTGGAGAATTAAAATAAAGAGTGACTTTAAGACAATAGAGATTATACAAACCCAAGATGCTGAACAGCAGTGTTACAATACTTGAAGATAAGTAACCTGTCAGCTTCAACCATCGACAAGTGCACATGATTATAATCATACATGGAAACTAAGTGTTAGGTATGAAACTAAAATCCAAGAATACAATTTGGATAACCAAATTTGATGATGAATGCAAAATTGGTGTTTAGTCTCTTATTCCCATAGATACAGTAGTACTGAAATAGGTGTTTGATGTAACCCACTTTAGCGTAACAACAGTGGTATACCATGTAACCCATTCTAGTGTAACAACAGTGGTATACCATGTAACCCACTATAGTGTAACAACAGTGGTATACCATGTAGCCCACTCTAGTGTAACAATAGTGGTATACCATGTAACCCACTCTAGTGTAACAATAGTGGTATACCATGTAACCCACTCTAGTGTAACAATAGTGGTATACCATGTAACACACTCTAGTGTAACAACAGTGGTATACCATGTAACCCACTCTAGTGTAACAATAGTGGTATACCATGTAACCCACTCTAGTGTAACAATAGTGGTATACCATGTAACCCACTCTAGTGTAACAACAGTGGTATACCATGTAACTCACTCTAGTGTAACAACAGTGGTATACCATGTAACTCACTCTAGTGTAACAATAGTGGTATACCATGTAACCCACTCTAGTGTAACAATAGTGGTATACCATGTAGCCCACTTTAGTGTAACAACAGTGGTATAACATGTAACCCACTCTAGTGTAACAACAGTGGTATACCATGTAACCCACTCTAGTGTAACAATAGTGGTATACCATGTAACTCACTCTAGTGTAACAATAGTGGTATACCATGTAACCCACTCAGGTGTAACAATAGTGATATACCATGTAACCCACTCTAGTGTAACAATAGTGGTATACCATGCAACCCACTCTAGTGTAACACCAGTGGTATACCATGTAACCCACTCTAGTGTAACAATAGTGGTATACCACGTAACCCACTTTAGTGTAACAATAGTGGTATGCCATGTAACCCACTCTAATGTAACAATAGTTTATACCATGTGACCCACTCTAGTGTAACAATTGTGGTATACCATGTAACCCACTCTAGTGTAACAACAGTGGTATACCATGTAACCCACTCAGGTGTAACAATAGTGATATACCATGTAACCCACTCTAGTGTAACAACAGTGGTATACCATGTAACCCACTCTAGTGTAACAATAGTGGTATACCATGTAACTCACTCTAGTGTAACAATAGTGGTATACCATGTAACCCACTCTAGTGTAACAATAGTGGTATACCATGTACCCACTCTAGCATAACAATAGTGGTATACCATGTAACCCACTCTAGTGTAACAACAGTGGTATGCCATTAAGAAGAAATGCAGAGTAAGAAAAGAAAGGAGGTATATATTTCCTCTGAGGTATTATACTGAGGAAAACACCTCAAAGTGGATGCCATCGTAAAGGATCTTGGCACATCCACAGACACCTTTGATGTTGCTCACATTATTCTCAGGGAACATGAAGGCTATTGTTGCACTTAGCATCTCACAGGTATGCTCAGTCCTTGAATTGAGTGCTACTTTCTGTGTGCTGTTAACAAAACATTTTTAACAGCCTGAAAGCATACAGAGGCTCACTGACAAACTAACTGATGGATTTAGACAGCTGATTTACTCTGAGAGGGTTAAGAAACTGTCCTTCTTTCTTTCTTTTTTTCTTTCTTCTTTGTTGGGCACTTTAGTCCCACTGAGTAGGTAGTATTTATACTACTGTTCTCACATTACCTCTGTAAAGGATACACATCAATTCACACATGGGGCAGCTATAATGACAGGTTTGATATGAACCTGTGAACCTATATGTGTATATATAACATTAGATTAAAGAGTTGGTCATCCGCCATAAACTATGTTACACCATGCATTATCCTTCTGATACTGAGCTATACATTGTTTTCACTGATTAACGTTCTATTACAATCTGAGCTGGGTGACCCTTTGGTAAAAACATTGTAGTAATAAGAGAATATTGTCAGGAAGTTAAAACAAAAATATACTTATATTTATGACATAGCTGTTGTTAGCAGCAGGGCCATAGTCTGAGGTAGAGGTTTCAATCCCACATCCAATTATCCATTAGACCTTTGAGAATTTTATTTATTTTATTTATTTATATTTGTTGACCGGGACGTAGGTCCATTTTCAGCAGAGGCCCAGGGAGAAAA